>NW_024372593.1:0-12034 GCF_014805655.1 Passer montanus
GGGTCTGTGGGGTCCACGGGATCCAAGGAATCTGCGGGGTCTGTGGGGTCCATGGGGTTTGGGGGTTCCAGACAGGAAAAGGTGGATGAGGAGAACCCAAAGCTTCTGTCACCACCCAGGGGGAAGGAATTTGGTTCCTTGATCTCAGAGATCAACAAAACCCACAGGATTTGGGATCTAGGAGGGGAAAAGGCAGCTGAGAACCACCCAGAGCTCCCTTCACTGCTCAGGGTGACGGAATTTGGATCTACAGAAATGAACTCCAGAGGATTTGAGATTTGGCATTTTGAGAACCACCGAGGTTTCTGCCACCACCCAAAGCTCCTGCCACCACCTCTCCAGCTGCTGTCCCCACAGGGGGATCTGAGGTTTCCCAGCCCCAGTCCCACTCTGGGCAGGTCCCCGGGGGTCTCACCTCCACCCCCAGCCTTGAGGAGGTGACGCACGACCTCGACTTTGAGACCCACTGAGGTTCCTGCCACCACCCAAAGCTCCTGCCACCACCTCTCCAGCTGCTGTCCCCACAGGGGGATCTGGGTTTTCCCAGCCCCAGCCCCCCCTGGGCAGGTCCCCGGGGGTCTCACCTCCACCCCCAGCCTGAGCAGGTGACGCACGACCTCGATCTGGCCGCTGGCGGCCGCCGTGTGCAGCAGCGTGTAACCCTTCCTGTCCTTGCACATGACATCGGCCCCGCGTGCCACCAGCAGCTTCAGCACCTCCAGGTGACCTGGGGGGACAGCCGTGACAGCACCGGGACACCGGGGACACCGGGGACAACGGGGAGACTGGGGACACTGGGGAGGTGGGGAAAAACAGGAGAGATGGGGACATTGGGCAGGTGGGAACACTGAAGGGAGGTGAGGACACTGGGGAAAAGGGGACACTGGGGAGGTGGGGACACTGGGGAGAGATGGGGGACACTGGGGAGGTGGGGCAAAACGGGGAGATGGTGACACTGAGGACATGGGGACACCAGGGAGATGAGAAAAAACAAGGAGGTGGAGGGCACAGGAGATGGGGACACTGGGGAGATGGGGACACAGGGGACACCAGGGAGATGAGGGACATTGGGGAGATGGGGGACACCAGGGAGATGGGGACACTGAGGAGATGGGGGACACTGAGGAGATGGGGAGAATGGGGAGACTGGGGACACTGGGGAGGTGGGGGACCCCAATGTCCCTGCCCCTCTCCACCCCAACGTCCTTGCTGGCTACCCCTGTCCCTTCCCATCCCAACGTCCCTGCCCTGTCCCTGCTCACCCTGATGTCCCTGCTGCCCACCCCAACGTCCCTGCCTATCCCTGTCCCTCTCCACCCCAATATCCCTTCCCACCCCTGTCCCTGCCCACCCTGGTGTTCCTGCCCACCCCAATGTCCCTGTCCGTCCCAACATCCCTGCCTGCCCTGTCCCTGTCCCTGCCCACCCCGATGTCCCTGTCCCTGCCCACCCTGATGTCCTTGCTGCCCACCCCAATGTCCCTGCATGTCCCTGTCCCTGTCTCTTCCCACCCAACGTCCCTGCTGCCCACCCCTATCCCTGCCCATCCTGATGTCCCTGTCCATCCCAATGTCCCTGCTGCCCACCCCAATGTCCCTGCCTGTCCCTTCCTACTCCTGTCCCTGTCCCTTCCCACCCCTGTCCCTGCACACCCCTGCTCCTGTCCCTGCCCACCCTGATGCCCCTCCTGTCCATCCCAACATCCCTGCCCACCCCGATGCCCCTGCCTGTCCCTCTCCCTGCCCTGCCCACCCCGACACCCCTCTGGCCCGTCCCGGGCACCTCGAGGTGGCCGCTGTGCACGGCGTGGTGCAGCGCCGTGCGCCCGGTGCGGTCGGCCACGTTGACGGTGCTGAGCAGCGGCACCAGCGCCTCCACGCACTTGGTGGCCCGGTTGGCCGCGGCCACGTGCAACGGCGTCTGCCAGTGCTTGTCGCGGGCATTGACATCGGCCGAGTGCTTCAGGAGCAGCTGCAGGGCTTTCTGTGGGGTGGCACGGCAGGGAGAGGCTCGGGCACGGCCCCGGATCCCAATTCCTGCCGACCCCACAGCTCTGGGATTTCTCACTGTGGGATTTCCCACTGTGGGATTCCCTTCTGTGGGATTCCCCCCTGCCTGTGTCCCTGTCCACCCCAAAGCCACGGGTGGGGGTTTCTCTCCAAAAATGGATATTCCCACTGGGAAAGGTCCTAGAGGTTGGATTGGTGTGGCCAGGATGGCACCTGGGCTGTCCCAGCCTTGGGACAGGGATTGTCCCCCTGGGCTGGCACTGCTCACTTCAGGAGGAATTTCCTGCTGGAAAGGGCTGTGGAAGTGCCCAGGGAGGTTTGGAGTCCCCACCCTGGTGGGGATCAGTCCCAGCTTGGACTTGCAGATCTCTCCCCACCTCAAACCTGGGATTCCATGAACCCCCCGCCCTCACCTGGGCTGCTCCAGCTCCGTTCCCAGGTGGAACCTGAGCCAGGTGGGCTCATCCCACCCCATCCCAGCCAGGAATCCTGGCTGGGGGGAGGAAACCCCCTGAGGAACCACGTGAGGAACCGTGAGGAACCGGAGTGAACGTTCCCTGGTGACTCAGCACGGCCCGGGGGTGACAATCCTGACCCACTGACCTACATTTGACTTTTATTTCCCTCTGCTCCTGCCCAGGCTTTGGCTTCAAGGCTTCCCCTCCCTCTGCCATCGGGGCAGAGCTCCCAGGGATCCCAACCCCACGGATCTTCACTCCCAGGGACCCAAAAAATCAAGCCAGGCAGCCCACAGAGAGAGCTCCAGGTAGGGAAAGCATTTTGGGGAGGTTCCTCTGGGGAGCTGGGCAGGCCAGAACTTCGCAGGTGGAAAAACGGGGGTGTTCAAACCCCAAATTCCCAGAGAATCATCAGGGGTGCCAAAACCCCAAATTCCCAGAGAATCATCAGGGGTGCCAAAACCCCAAAACTTCCAAATCTCCAAATTCCCAGAGAAGCAGCAGCAGAGGTGCCCAAACTCCCAAATTCCCAGAGAATCATCAGGGGTGTCCAAACCCCAAAACTTCCAAATCTCCAAATTCCCAGAGAAGCAGCAGCAGAGGTGCCCAAACTCCCAAATTCCCAGAGAATCATCAGGGGTGTCCAAACCCCAAAACTTCCAAATCTCCAAATTCCCAGAGAAGCAGCAGCAGAGGTGCCCAAACTCCCAAATTCCCAGAGAATCATCAGGGGTGTCCAAACCCCCAAACCACCAAAATTCCCAAAGAATCAGCAGCAGGGGTGCCCAAACCCCCAGTGCCCAAACCCCCAAATTTCCTGAGAATCAGCAGGGGTGCCCAAACCCCAAAACTCCCAAATTCCCAGAGAATCAGCAGGGGTGTCCAAACCCCCAAATCCTCAAATTCCCAGAGAATCAGAAGCAGGGGTGCCCAAACCCCAAAACTTCCAAATCTCCAAATTCCCAGAGAATCAGCAGCAGGGGTGCCCAAACCCCCAGTGCCCAAACCCCCAAATTTCCTGAGAATCAGCAGGGGTGCCCAAACCCCCCAAATTCTAAAATTCCCAGAGAATCACAGGGGTGTCCAAACCCCCAAACCCCAAATTCCCAAACCTCCAAAGAACCAGCAGAGAAATCCCTGAGCGACAGAGCAAAAACAACCAAGGAGGATTTTTTTCCCCAGAACTTCCTGCATTCCCCAAACCCCAAATGACAGAAAGGGGAGCAGAAAATCCCCTTTTCCCCCCAAGGAGCCCCTGCCCAGCACCCACCTCGTGGCGCGAGGCCGCGGCGCGGTGCAGCGGCGTCAGCCACACCGTGTCCTTGGCGTTCACGTTAGCACCTGGGGGGGCACACAGAGCCTCAGCACCCCAAAAAACCCCAAGGTGTTCAAACCCCAAATTCCCAGAGAATCATCAGGGGTGCCAAAACCCCAAAACTCCCAAATCTCCAAATTCCCAGAGAAGCAGCAGCAGGGATGCCCAAACCCCCAAATTCCCAGAGAATCATCAGGGGTGTCCAAACCCCAAAACTTCCAAATCTCCAAATTCCCAGAGAAGCAGCAGCAGAGGTGCCCAAACTCCCAAATTCCCAGAGAATCATCAGGGGTGTCCAAACCCCCAAACCACCAAAATTCCCAAAGAATCAGCAGCAGGGGTGCCCAAACCCCCAGTGCCCAAACCCCCAAATTTCCTGAGAATCAGCAGGGGTGCCCAAACCCCAAAACTCCCAAATTCCCAGAGAATCAGCAGGGGTGTCCAAACCCCCAAATCCTCAAATTCCCAGAGAATCAGCAGGGTTTCCCAAACGCCCAAAATTTTAAAATTCCCAGAGAATCCACAGCAGGGGTGCCCAAACCCCAAAACTTCCAAATCTCCAAATTCCCAGAGAATCAGCAGCAGGGGTGCCCAAACCCCCAGTGCCCAAACCCCCAAATTTCCTGAGAATCAGCAGGGGTGCCCAAACCCCCCAAATTCTAAAATTCCCAGAGAATCACAGGGGTGTCCAAACCCCCAAACCCCAAATTCCCAAACCTCCAAAGAACCAGCAGAGAAATCCCTGAGCGACAGAGCAAAAACAACCAAGGAGGATTTTTTTCCCCAGAACTTCCTGCATTCCCCAAACCCCAAATTCCCAAACCTCCAAAGAACCAGCAGAGAAATCCCTGAGCGACAGAGCAAAAACAACCAAGGAGGATTTTTTTCCCCAGAACTTCCTGCATTCCCCAAACCCCAAATGACAGAAAGGGCAGCAGAAAATCCCCTTTTCCCCCCAAGGAGCCCCTGCCCAGCACCCACCTCGTGGCGCGAGGCCGCGGCGCGGTGCAGCGGCGTCAGCCACACCGTGTCCTTGGCGTTCACGTTAGCACCTGGGGGGGCACACAGAGCCTCAGCACCCCAAAAAACCCCAAAGCTGCCTCTGCCTGCTGCCCCGAACCCCACAGCAGGCAGGGAGCATCCCCACGGGGCGCTGCAGCTGGAGGTGATGGTAAGAAATTTTGTTTGTTTTGTTGGGAGTTTTCTGGAATTCCCAAAACACAACAGGGGCTCCCTGAATCCCAAAAGCATCCCCAAAATATAACAGGGACACTCTGCACTCCAGAGGTGTCCCCAAAACCCAATGGGGATGCCTTGAATCCCAAAAGCATCCCCAAAATATAACAGGGACACTCTGTAACCCAAGGGTAACCCCAAAACATAACAGGGACACTCTGCACTCCAAAGGTGTCCCCAAAACCCAATGGGGATGCCTTGAATCCCAAAAGCATCCCCAAAACCCAACAGGGACACTCTGTAACCCAAGAGCAACCCCAAAACCCAACAGGGACTCCCTGAATCCCAAAAGCATCCCCAAAATACAACAGGGACACTCAAACCCATGAGAGTCCCCAAAACCCAACAGGGGCTTCCTGCATCCCAAAGGTGTCCCCAAAAAATGAGGGGACACCCTGAATCCCAAAAGCATCTCCAAAATACAACAGGGACACTCCGAAACCCATGAGAGTCCCCAAAACCCAACAGGGACTCCCTGAATCCCAAAAGCATCTCCAAAATACAACAGGGACACTCCGAAACCCATGAGAGTCCCCAAAACCCAACAGGGACTCCCTGAATCCCAAAAGCATCTCCAAAATACAACAGGGACACTCCGAAACCCATGAGAGTCCCCAAAACCCAACAGGGACTCCCTGAATCCCAAAAGCATCCCCAAAATATAACAGGGACACTCTGCACCCCAAAGGCATCCCCAGATCTCAATGGGGACACTCTGAATCCCAAAAGCATCCCCAAAACATAACAAGGACACTCTGTAACCCAGGAGGGTCCCCAAAACCCCACAGGGGCTCCCTGCACCCCAAAGGTGTCCCCAAAAAATGATGGGACACCCTGAATCCCAAAAGCATCCCCAAAACCCAACAGGGACACTTTGTAATCCAAGAGGATCCCCAAAACCCCACAGGGGCTCCCTGCACCCCAAAGGTGTCCCCAAAAAATGATGGGACACCCTGAATCCTAAAAGCATCCCCAAAATATAGCAGAGACACTCTGTAACCCAGGAGGGTCCCCAAAACCCCACAGGGGCTCCCTGAATCCCAAAGGTGTCCTCAAAAAACAGTGGGACACTCTGAACCCCAAAAGCATCCCCAAAACATAACAAGGACCCTCTGTAACCCAGGAGGGTCCCCAAAACCCTACAGGGGCTCCCTGAATCCCAAAAGCATCCCCAAAACATAACAGGGACACTCTGTAACCCAAGGGTAACCCCAAAATATAACAGGGACACTCTGCACCCCAAAGGTGTCCCCAAAACCCAATGGGGACAACCTGAATCCCAAGGGTGACCCCAGAATCCAGCAGGGGCTCCCTGAACCCCAGGACCACCCCCACAACCTGATGGGGACACTCTGAATCCCAAGGGTAACCCCAAAAACTCAGGGGATCAAGGGCACCTTTGGGATCGAGCGGCTGAGCATCCCCCACCTCCAGCACCCCACAGACTTTAGGGGATTTTGAAGATTCCCCACAGATTTTAGGGGATTTTGAAGATCCCCACAGATTTTAGGGGATTTTGCAGACCCCCACAGGAGCAAGGGGATTTTGAAGCACCCCACAGATTTTAGGGGATTTTCCAGACCCCCACAGATTTTAGGGGATTTTGAAGACCCCCACAGATTTTAGGGGATTTTCCAGACCCCCACAGATTTTAGGGGATTTTCCAGACCCCCACAGATTTTAGGGGATTTTGAAGATCCCCACAGATTTTAGGGGATTTTCCAGACCCCCACAGATTTTAGGGGATTACACTGGCTGAGCATCCCCCTCCTGGCTCTGCCTCCACCTTTTCCAAGACGTGGGAACCCTTTAGGGTCACCGTTCCCACACCCCGCCCTGGCGGCACCCCGTGAGCTCGGGGGGGGTTTGGGGGGTCCCAGCCCGTCCCGCCGCACCCCCGGATTTTGGGGGGTCCTTCGGGGTGCCCCGGTGTCACCTGACAGGATGAGCAGCTCGAGGATTGCAACGTCTCCGATGTAGGCAGCAGCGTGCAGCGGGGTCCGGCGCTCCTGGTCCTGGGGGCAGGGACACCCTGAGCTGGGGGCACTGGGGGCACTGGGGGGGACTGGGAGTCCTCAAACATGGGCACACACACGTCTGTGTGCTGTCACTAAAAACTGCCTGTCCCCCTCACTGTGGAGGCACAAACATCCCAAAGAGCTGAGAGAAGAACAATTTCCTGAAACAGCAATGAGAGAATGGCAAAGGGTGGGAGAGACTGTGAGAGATTGGGAGGGACTGGGATGGGGCTGGGAAAGGATGGGAGAGACTGGGAGGGACTGGGACAGACTGGGAGAGACTGGGATGGGGCTGGGGATGGGATTTATGGGATTGATGCGATGGGATTTTGGGATGGGATGGGATTTATAGGATTGATGGGATTTGGGGATGGGGTTGATGGGATTGATGGGATTTTGGGATGGAATTTTGGGATGGGATGGGATTTAGGGATGGGATTGATGGGATTTAGGGATGGGATTTTGGGATGCGATGGGATTTCAGCTGGAATGGGGGTGACAGGGACACAGCTGGAACGGGGGTGACACTGATGGGGGCACAGCTGGAACGGGGTTCTGCCATTCCCGGGATTCTCCCGTTCCCGGCCCAGGATTCTCCCATTCCTGACCCAGGTGTTCCATCCCTGGCATTCTCCCATTCCCGGCCCGGGGGTCCCATTCCTGGGATTCTCCTGTTCTTGAGTCGGGGGTCCCATTCCCGGGATTCTGCCATTCCCGGGCCACAGGTCCCATTCCCAGGATTCTCCCGTTCCTGGCCCGGGGTTCCCGTTCCCGGGATTCTGCCATTCCCGGGATTCTCCCGTTCCTGGGCCAAGGCTCCCCCGGGATTCTGCCATTCCCGGGCCACGGGTCCCATTCCCTGTCCTGGGGTCCAATCCCTGGATTCTGCCATTCCCAGGATTCTCCCGTTCCCGACCCAGGTGTTCCATCCCCGGGATTTTGGGTCTATACTGGGATGTGCCGGGCTGTACTGGGAGGCCCCGGGGTGCGTTGGGCTGCGCTGTGCGGCTCTGGGCAGCTCCCGCAGCCCCGGTGAATTCCCGCTCTCTCGCCGCCTCTGCCCGGTTCGGAGCGGGGCCGTTACCGGTCCCGGTTAATCCCGGTTGCTCCCGGTCCGTCCCGGTGCACCCGCACTACATTTCCCATCGCGCCCCGCGCTCCTCCGACTACAACTCCCACAATCCCTCGCTCGGGAGGCGTCTCCTCGCCCCGCCCCGTGACGCGCCCGCCGCTATGGCGACGTGGTGACGTCACGGGGTGAGAGGTCAGGGCGGCGGCGGCGCCCCGTCCCGGTTCCGGTTCCGGCCCGGCCCCGGTCCCGGCCCGCTCATGGCGGCCCGGCGGCTCCGCGGCGCCCTACACGCGGGGTGGGGTGGTGCGGGGGCGCCTTGGCGGAACCGGGGGGTCCCGGTGGTCCCGGTAATCCCGGTGGTCCCGGTAATCCCGGTGACCCCGGGGCCGCTGTCCCGGTTCCCGCGGAGGGCCCTGGGTGGGGAACACTGGCGGGGAGGGGCTGGCCTTGGGGCAAAGCCCGCTGGGGACACCGGGGGCGGGCCGGTGCGGGAACCGAGCCCCGGTGTCCCCGAGCCCCGGTGTCCCCGAGCCCCGGTGTTACCGAGCCCGGTGTCCCCGAGCCCCGGTGTCCCCGAGCCCGGTGTCCCCGAGCCCGGTGTTACCGAGCCCGGTGTCCCGAGCCCGGTGTCCCCGAGCCCGGTGTCCCCGGCAGGGGCGGCAGTCCCGAGGCCACCCGGCTGTGCCCCCGCGGCTCCGGTGGCGGCGGGGGGGGCACAATTCCCGAATTCCCGTGGGGGATCCCCGGGATGTGCCCCGGGGGCAGCGGGGGGCAGCGGGGGGCAGCGGGCGCTTGGCCCCTGCCGGTGACAGCCAGTGACAGCTGGTGCTGTCAGTGACACCCAGTGACTGCTGCTGGTGACAGCCAGTGCTGCCGGTGACACCCGGTGACAGCTGCTGCTGCTGGTGACAGTCAGTGACACCCTGTGACTGTCGGTGCTGTGGGTGCTGTCAGTGACACCCGGTGACACCCGGTGACAGGCAGTGACACCTGGTGCTGCTGGTGCCACCCAGTGACACTTGGTGACAGCCGGTGCTGTGGGTGCTGCCAGTGACAGCCAGTGCCACCCTGTGCCGCCTGTGACAGCCGGTGACAGCCGGTGCTGTCAGTGACAGTCAGTGCTGTCAGTGACACCCAGTGCTGCTGGTGCTGTGGGTGCTGTCAGTGACACCCGGTGACAGCCAGTGACAGTCAGTGCTGTGGGTGCTGCCAGTGACACCCGGTGACAGGCAGTGACAGCTGTCAGTGACACCCTGTGTCACCCGGTGCCGCCTGTGACACCCGGTGACAGCTGGTGATGGCCGGTGACTGCCGGTGCCACCGGTGACAGCTGCTGCTGCTGACAGTCAGTGACACCCTGTGACAGTCGGTGCTGTGGGTGCTGCCGGTGACACCCGGTGACAGCCAGTGACAGGTGGTGCCACCCGGTGCTGCCAGTGCCAGCCAGTGACACTCAGTGCCACCCAGTGACACTCAGTGCCAGCCAGTGACACTCAGTGACAGCCAGTGACACCCAGTGACACTCGGTGCCAGCCAGTGCTGCCGGTGCTGTCAGTGACACCCGGTGCTACCAGTGACACTGCTGGTGCTGTGGGTGCTGCTGGTGACAACTGGTGACACCCAGTGCTGTCAGTGACACCCGGTGACAGCTGGTGCTGTGGGTGCTGTCAGTGACACCTGGTGTCACCCAGTGACACTCGGTGACAGCTGGTGACACCTGGTGCTGTGTGTGCTGCCAGTGCTGTCAGTGCCACTCAGTGCCACCCAGTGCTGTGGGTGCTGTGGGTGCTGTCAGTGCCACCCAGTGCTGTGGGTGCTGTGGGTGCTGTCAGTGTCACCCAGTGACACCCAGTGCTGTGGGTGCTGTCTGTGCCACCCGGTGCCACTCAGTGACACCCAGTGCTGTGGGTGCTGTCTGTAACCTGAGCCTGAGCCTGACACAGCCCTGAGCCTGAGCCCAGCACAGCCCTGAGCCTGAGCCCAGCACAGCCCTGAGCCTGAGCCCAACACAGCCCTGAGCCCAAACCTGAGCCTGAGCCCAAACCCAGCCCTGAGCCCAAACCCAGCCCTGAGCCTGAGCCCAGCACAGCCCCGAGCCTGAGCCTGAGCCCGACACAGCCCTGAGCCCAAACCTGAGCCTGAGCCCAAACCTGAGCCTGAGCCCAGCACAGCCCTGAGCCTGAGCCTGAGCCTGAGCCCAAACACAGCCCTGAGCCCAAACCTGAGCCTGAGCCCAAACACAGCCCTGAGCCCAAACCTGAGCCCAAACACAGCCCTGAGCCCAAACCCAGCCCTGAACCTGAACCCAGCCCCAAACACAGCCCTGAGCCTGAGCACAAACACAGCCCTGACCCCAGCCCCAAACCCAAACCTGAGCCCAAACACAGCCCTGAGCCCAAACCCAGCTTCAAACCCAGCCCTGAGCCCAGCCCCGAGCCTGAGCCCAGCTCCAAACCCAGCCCCTGAGCCTGGGCCTGGGGCTGAGCCCAGTTCCAAACTCAGCCCTGAGCCTGGGCATCAGGCTGGCCCCGACCTGAGCTCCAAATCCAGCCCTGACCCCAGTCTCAGCCCTGACCCTGACCCCAATCTCAACCTCAGCCCCAACCCCAGCCCTGACCCAAACTCTGACCCCAACCCCAGCCCTGACCCCAATCCCAATCCCAGCCCTGACTCCAGCCCTGACTTCAGCCCCAATCCCAACCCCAGATCCAATCCCAACCCTAATCCCAATCCCAGCCCCAATCCCAGCCCCTGACTCCAGCCCCAATCCCAACCCCAGATCCAATCCCAACCCTAATCCCAATCCCAGCCCCATCAGCCCCAACCCCAGATCCAATCCCAACCCTAATCCCAATCCCAGCCCCAATCCCAGCCCCTGACTCCAGCCCCAATCCCAACCCCAGATCCAATCCCAACCCTAATCCCAATCCCAGCCCCAATCCCAGCCCCTGACTGCAGCCCGACCCCGTCCCGTGGCAGGTACTCCATGCAGGAGATGTACGACGTGGTGGCCAACGTGGAGGACTACAAGAGCTTCGTGCCCTGGTGCAAGAAGTCCGTGGTGGTGGCGCGGCGCTCGGGGCACCTCAAGGCGCAGCTGGAGGTGGGGTTCCCCCCCGTGCTGGAGCGCTACACCTCCATCGTCACCCTGGTGCGGCCCCACCTCGTCAAGGTGAGCTGGGGGAGGGCTGGGGAGGGGCTGGGGGAGCTGGGGAAGGGCTGGGGCAGCCCTGGGGAGCTGGGGAAGGGGTGGAGCAGACCTGGAAGGGGCTGGGGCAGCCCTGGGGAGCTGGGGAAGGGCTCAGCCTGGAGGGAAGGAGGCTCAGGAGGGACCTTTTCACCCCACAGCTCCCTGAGGGGAGAGCAGGGTCAGGATCTGCTCCCAGGGAACACCAGAATGAGAGGGGACAGCCCCAAATTCCTCCAGGAGAGGCTCAGGGTGGACATGAGCAATTTCCTCATGGAAAAGTGGTCAGGCTTTGGAACTGCCTGGAGAAAAGGAGGCTCAGAGGGGAATTTTCACCCCACAAGTCTCTGACAGGAGAGCAGGGTCGGGCTCTGCTCCCAGGGAACACCAGGGGGAGAGGGAACAGAGCCCTGCCCTGACTTTGGGGGCCCCCCCCCCCCCAGCCACGAAGCCCCCCCGGGGGGTGAGGGGCTCCCCGAGCCCCCCCTGCCCCAGGGAGGAAGGGCAGTGCCAGGCCAATAAAGAGCATTTTCCAAGGGTCAGCAGCCTCCTGCTTCTCATTCAGCCACGGCATGGGGGGGTTTGGGGACCCCCAAGTGGGGTGGGGGCACCATGCCCTGACCCCCCCCCCAAGGGGAAGGGAGGGGGGAGCCTGGGGGGGTTTGTTAATAAAAACATTTATTTTGCATTTTTTTGTTGTTGTTTGTACAGAAGTGCCCGAGAGCTGCGAGGAGCCGGG
>NW_024372594.1:0-527 GCF_014805655.1 Passer montanus
GCCTGGACATGTTGGTAGCATGGACAGGGGAGACCCATGGGTATTCCAGGACCCTGAAACGGGGACCCCAGACAGTGCTGACCCATGGGACACCTGTGATGCCAAAGTGGGGACCCCAGAGAAGGGGAACCTGCGGGATTGCCAGGAGGCCCAGCAGCCCAGAGAGGGGAACACCAATACAAACCTGACCTGCAGCAACCCAGACAGGGGGGCCTCCAGGAGCCCAAAGTGGAGAAACCAGAGAGGGGAAACCTGCGGGATTGCCAGGAGGCCCAGCAGCCCAGAGAGGGGAACACCAATACAAACCTGACCTGCAGCAACCCAGACAGGGGGGCCTCCAGGAGCCCAAAGTGGAGAAACCAGAGAGGGGAAATCCAGGGTTGGTTTCTTTGCTGAATCTTGGTCATTTGTGTATTTTGGGGGACTAAATCTCGGTGTTTTGGGGGTTTACACAGGCACCAGATTCCCAGTGACTTCTAGAGTTTGGAGGCGTAGGGGCCAACACTGGAACTGTAATAGCTCAGGGC
>NW_024372595.1:0-527 GCF_014805655.1 Passer montanus
AAAAATTTCAGAAATTTTGGGAAAAAAATGGGGATGTTTTGGGAAAAAATTGGGGATTTTTGGAGGAATTTTTGTGAATTTTTGGGGGATTTTTGGGGGATGTTTTTGGGGATTTTTCTGAATTTTTTTGGGATTTTAGTGAGTATTTTTAGGGACTTTTTTGGAGAATTTTTGGGGATTTCTTCCATGGAATTTTCGGGGTTTATTTTCAAAAGAATTTTGGGAATTTTCCATGGAATTTTGGGGGATTTTTGGGTGGACTTTTGGGGATTTTTACAGAGAAATTTTGGGGTTTTTTTTCTGAAATTTTGGGGGTTTTGGATGGAATTTTGGTGATTTTTCCTGGAATTTTTCTGGTGTTTTTTAAGGCTTTTTTTTGTGATTTTCCCATGGAATTTTGGGATTTTTACAGAGAAATTTTAGGGTTTTTTTTTCTGGAATTTTTGGAGTTTTTTCCTGAAATTTTTGATTTTTTTTTTTTCCTGGAATTTTTTTTCTCATGGAATTTTCTCTTTTTTTTTAAAGGA
>NW_024372596.1:0-527 GCF_014805655.1 Passer montanus
GTCTCTATAAATCTCTTTATTTACTGAGGTGTGGATGTGTGTTGATTAAAAAAGAGCTGCTGAAAACCTGATTATTGCTGAACTCCACTTTTCACCTGTGTGGTTTTTATTTTCCCTTAATTTCCATTCCTGGCTCATGTTATGATTCGTGGAGTTCTGCTGGTTTTGTGCTCCTTTAACCACTTTTGTCAAGACTTTAAAAATTTCTTCCCATGAATTATAAAACCTTTGCCAGGCTAGGAAAGACAATAATCCTGAGGATGTAATTCTGTGTTCTGGCAGTTGTAGGATAATTTATAAGGAGATAACACTGATTGCACTGGTGATAAAGCAGCATGAAAATGGGTGATGTTTATTAAAGTTAAGAAGAAAATAGGAATAATTTCAGTGGTTGTGGGTTGGATTTATCCCAGGGTATTTATCCTGGGATGCATTATAAATAACTAGGTAGTTATTGTATTTTGCTATTATTGGCTTTTGTAAATTATTTTGATAGACTACAGTTTGTAATCTCTTTTTAACTGCTT
>NW_024372597.1:0-527 GCF_014805655.1 Passer montanus
GCACTGGGAGGGACTGGTTTGTACTGGGACGGGGTTAGGAGTCACTGGGAGGGGCTGGAGAGGGCCACATGCAAGATGGCAGCCAGCTGGATCATACTGGTGAGCACTGGTTTGTACTGGGAGAGCACTGGCTTATACTGGGAGGGACTGGGAGGGGACTGGGAGGGACTGGTTTGTACTGGGAGGGACTGGTTTGTACTGGGAGGGACTGGGTTATACTGGGAGGGACTGGGAGGGGATTAAAGGGTTAAAAATCGAGGGAAATTGGGGCTGGAGGTGATTTTTTATACTGGTTTATACTGGTTTATACTGGTTGTACTGGGCAGGTCACTGCTGGCCATTGGTGGTCACCACTGGTCACCGGTCACTCGTGGTCAGTTGTGATCATCAGTGGTCACTGCTGGTCACTCATGGTCACTGCTGGTCACTCATGGTCACTGTTGGTCACTCATGGTCACTGCTGGTCACTCGTGGTCACTGTGGGTCACTCGTGCTCAGTCGTGGTCACTGGTGGTCACTGGTGGTCA
>NW_024372598.1:0-527 GCF_014805655.1 Passer montanus
GCCGCCTCATGGGTCACTTGTCGATCCATGGCCTGCCTGAGACGATCTGTGAATGAAGAGAAAGGCTCTGAAGGACCTTGCCTAATGCTTGAGTAAATGGTTTCTTGAACCCCTGCTGGAGCAATTTCCAGGATTGCTCTTTGTGCCGCTTCTTTGATGTCTCCCAACACATCTCGTGGAAGTCTCACCGCTTGCTGCGCTGGATTGTCCCTCCAGGGGATCAACTTCCAACTGTGCCAAGGTGAGGTTTCCATTTGGGCTGCCTCTGGTATCTGCTCTCATCTCCTCGAGCATCCTTCTCCATCTTGAGGTCCACACGAGGGCCTGTGTATCTGCAAGAATCATCGCCAAAAGACATTTGAGATCATAAGGTGTTATATCATCGATGTTGAAAGTGCCCTTTAAAGCTGCTGAAAATATGGAGAACTCAGTCTCTGACCGCTTTTATCAAATCCTTAAGTGCTTTGTGATCTATCCGCTCCCATCTTGGGTTTTGGTCCTGTGCATCATAAATCACTGGCATCACA
>NW_024372599.1:0-527 GCF_014805655.1 Passer montanus
GGAAAAAAAATGGGGTTTTTGGGGTTTGGCATTTGGGGTTATTGGGATTGCAAAGTGGAGCTTGACGGGTTGGACAAGTCTGGAAAGAGGCATTGGGGTGAGATTTGGGGTTTTTGGGAAAAAACACGGTTTTTTTGGGTGAAAAAATGGGGATTTTGGGAAAAAAAAATGGGGTTTTTTGGGAAAATGGGGATTTTGGGAGGATTGGGGTTTGGGATTTGGGGTTGTCACGACTGCGAGGTGGAGCACAAGGGGCTGGCCGAGCCCAGCAGGACGCACTGGGGTGAGGTTTGGGGAGAAAAACGGGGGTTTTGGGGAAAAAATGGGGGTTTTGGGTGAAAAAATGGGGTTTTTCGGGGAAAAAACGGGGTTTTTTTTTACAAAATTGTGATTTTTGGGGTTAGATCTGGGGTTATCAGGACTGTAAGGTGGAGAATGAGGGGTTGGACAAGTCTGGAAAGACACATTGGGGTGAGGTTTGGGGGTTTTGGGGTTTTTGGGAAAAAAATGGGAATTTTGGGGGAAAA
>NW_024372600.1:0-527 GCF_014805655.1 Passer montanus
AGCCCCACCTGACTGCCCCAAGCTCCGCCACCTTTGAGTCTCAACCCTCATTTGCATCTCATTTGCATAGCGTTCGCATCTAATTTGCATCTCATTAGTCAGTTTCAGTGAGTTTCCAGCCCACTCTTACCTGGAGACCCCAAACCCCGCCCAGCCCCACCTGACCGCCCTGGCTCCGCCCCCTTTGAGTTTCACCCCTTGTTTGCATCTCATTTGCATCTCATTTGCATTTCATTACTCAGACTCCCTGGGCATTTTACCAGCTCTCACCTGGAGACCCCAAACCCCGCCCAGCCCCACCTGACTGCCCCCAGCTCCGCCCCCTTTGAGGCTCAACCCTCGTTTGCATCCCATTTGCATCTAATTTGCATCTCATTTGCATCGCATTTCCCTCCCATGGTCACCTCACTTGCATCTCATTAAACATTCCAAGGAAGGTTTTCCCTGCACTCTCACCTGCCCGACTCACCTGGAGGCCCCAAGCCCCGCCCACACCCCCCTGAGCACCCCTGTAAATACCTGTGAGC
>NW_024372601.1:0-527 GCF_014805655.1 Passer montanus
ATTGATACTCAATGTCAGGTTATCTTGGAAAAAAATCTTCAAGCACTGTGAAATGTAGGGTTTTTCCCTGCTTTTTGATAGTAAGCCAAAAGATCAGTGGAAACAGGACTCATCCAATAACTGGGACTGCTAGAGCCCTCAAAAACCAATCAACAAAAAAACTCCCACAAAACCCAAAAACAAAACTAACCCCCACACCTGCCAACCCCATCTCTCCCAAAATCTCTGTTCTGAAGCAAATAAATACACACATAGGAAATCTGGAAGTCATGCATTTTAAGCCTGAGAGAGTAATGACACCCACAGAATGCACTTCTCCACTAAGGAAGATAATTTCACAATAAGGTTCTATTTTCCGTAATAAAGAAAGCATGATGAATGCCAAGTCAAGTTTGTACAGACAATAAGTGTCTCACTCAGTCTCGTGCGTTTTTTTCTTTTCCTTAGATGAGGTGGAGATTTTGGTGCATTCACATGAAAATGACCTTTAAATCTCAGCATCGAGGAGAGGAGAGGAGAGGAGAGGA
>NW_024372602.1:0-527 GCF_014805655.1 Passer montanus
GTGTCCCCCCAGCCGCCCAGGTGGCCTCGGGGGGGGGTCCCGGGGCGCCCCCCGGCCCCCAGCCCGATTACAGCGCGGCCTGGGCCGAGTACTACCGGCAGCAGGCGGCCTACTACGGGCAGAGCCCCGGGGGGGCCGGGCCCGCGGGACCCCCCCCGGCCGCGCAGCAGGGACAGCAGGTAAGGGGGGAAAATACACCCCAAAAACTAGCCCAAAAATACCCAAAAATAACCCAAAAATACCCAAAAATAACCCAAAAATACCCAAAAATAACCCAAAAATACCCAAAAATAACCCAAAAATACCCAAAAAATGGCCCAAAAATAGCCCCAAACCCCCCCCGGCTGCGCAGCAGGGACAGCAGGTAAGGGGGGAAAATGTACCCCAAAAATACCCAAAAACTAGCCAAAAAATACCCAAAAAATGGCCCAAAAATAGCCCCAAACCCCCCCCGGCCGCGCAGCAGGGACAGCAGGTAAGGGAACCAAAAATAGCCAAAAAATACCCAAAAATAACCCAAAAATACC
>NW_024372603.1:0-13010 GCF_014805655.1 Passer montanus
TGCTGCCCCAGTTTGGTTCTGCTGAGGTCAGGGAGCCCCAAATTTGGGATTTTGGGGGGTTTTTTGGGAGTTTTGGGCATTTTTTGGGAGTTTTTAGCAGTTTTTGGGGGATTTGGGGTGATGAAGGGTCAGTGTCCGGCGCTACGGCCGCGCCTTCTGGGACGCCGTGCACGAGCTGCTGCCCCAGTTTGGTTCTGCTGAGGTTGGGCAGCCCCAAAAATGGGATTTTGGGTTTAATTTGGGAGTTTTTTGGGGGGATTTTAGGGGGTTTTGGGGGGTTTTAGGTGGTTTTAGGGTCACGGGGGGTCAGTGTCCAGCGCTACGGCTGCGTCTTCTCGGATGCTGTCCATGAGCTGCTGCCCCAGTTTGGCTCTGCTGAGGTCAGGGAACCCCAAAAATGGGATTTTGGGATGTTCTGGGTGGGTTTTAGGGGGCTTGAGGGTTTTTTAGGGCATCTTGAGGGGTTTTAGCATCACAGGCTCTCAATTTTGACTCAAATTCTGGCAAAATTTAGAGTGAAGGATCCCCCAGATCCCCCCTGAGCCCCCTCCCCAAATTTCTCCCCTGGACGTTTACCTGGAGCATTTTGGGGTGGTTTGGAGCCATTTTTGGATCGTTTTGAGTGGGATTTTGGGGCGTTTTTGACTCAAATTCTGGGACAATTCAGAGTGGGGCATCCCCCCTGAGCCCCCTCCCCTACTTTGCCCCCCCGCCCTGCGCCGTGNCCCCCCGGGACCCCCTGGACGTTTACCTGGAGCATCGGCTGCTGCTGGAGCAGCGGGGCCGGGCCACGGGAGCCCCCAGGACCCCCCAAAACCAGTTCCCCCCGGAGCTGCTGCGGCGTTTGTGAGTCTGCCCAGGGCCCTGGGGACCCCAGACCCAATTCCTGGCCACCCCAAAATCCCAAACCTCACCCAAAACCCTTTTCCCCTCATTTTTCCCCCATTATTTCTCATTTTCCTTCCTTTTTTCCCTCACTTCTTCCCCAATTCTTCCCCTTTTCCCCCCATAATTCCCATTTTCCCCCCCAAATCCACTTTTTTTCTCCTATAAAACCCCATTTTTTCCTCTCACAATTCTGTTTTTTCCCAAAATCCCCGTTTTTCTCCCCAAAGCGAGCTGTATTTCCGGGCTCCCTCGTGCTCCAAGGCGCTGTCCCCGCGGGAGCTGCAGACCCCATTTTTTACCCCCAAAATTCCCATTTCCCCCCCTACAAACCCCATTTTTTCCCCCCACATCCCCATTTTTCCCTCTCACAATTCCCATTTTTTCTGTTTTTTCCCAAAATCCCCGTTTTTCTCCCCAAAGCGAGCTGTATTTCCGGGCCCCCTCGTGCTCCAAGGCGCTGTCCCCGCGGGAGCTGCGCGCCGCCAGCATCGGCGCCCTGGTCACCGTGCAGGGAATCGTCACCAGGGCCAGCGAGGTGCGGCCGCTGCTGCGCGTGGCCACCTACAGCTGCGACCAGTGCGGCGCCGAGACCTACCAGCCGGTACTGGGCATACTGGGACATACTGGGAATGGATTTGGGGTGGTTTTGGGGGGATTTGGGGCGGTTTTGGGTGGTTTTGGAGGGACCGGGATGGACTGGGATCATCCCAGTGCCACCTACAGCTGCGACCAGTGCGGCGCCGAGACCTACCAGCCGGTACTGGGCATACTGGGACATACTGGGAATGGATTTGGGGTGGTTTTGGGGGGATTTGGGGCGGTTTTGGGTGGTTTTGGAGGGACCGGGATGGACTGGGATCATCCCAGTGCCACCTACAGCTGCGACCAGTGCGGCGCCGAGACCTACCAGCCGGTACTGGGCATACTGGGACATACTGGGAATGGATTTGGGGTGGTTTTGGGGGGATTTGGGGCGGTTTTGGGTGGTTTTGGAGGGACCGGGATGGACTGGGATCATCCCAGTGCCACCTACAGCTGCGACCAGTGCGGCGCCGAGACCTACCAGCCGGTACTGGGCATACTGGGACATACTGGGAATGGATTTGGGGTGGTTTTGGGGGGATTTGGGGCGGTTTTGGGTGGTTTTGGAGGGACCGGGATGGACTGGGATCATCCCAGTGCCACCTACAGCTGCGACCAGTGCGGCGCCGAGACCTACCAGCCGGTACTGGGCATACTGGGACATACTGGGAATGGATTTGGGGTGGTTTTGGGGGGATTTGGGGCGGTTTTGGGTGGTTTTGGAGGGACCGGGATGGACTGGGATCATCCCAGTGCCACCTACAGCTGCGACCAGTGCGGCGCCGAGACCTACCAGCCGGTACTGGGCATACTGGGACATACTGGGAATGGATTTGGGGTGGTTTTGGGGGGATTTGGGGCGGTTTTGGGTGGTTTTGGAGGGACCGGGATGGACTGGGATCATCCCAGTGCCACCTACAGCTGCGACCAGTGCGGCGCCGAGACCTACCAGCCGGTACTGGGCATACTGGGACATACTGGGAATGGATTTGGGGTGGTTTTGGGGGGATTTGGGGCGGTTTTGGGTGGTTTTGGAGGGACCAGGATGGACTGGGATCGTCCCAGTGCCACCTACAGCTGCGACCAGTGCGGCGCCGAGACCTACCAGCCGGTACTGGGCATACTGGGATATACTGGGAGGGGTTTGGGGGGGTTTTGGGGCAGTTTCAGGGGGTTTGGGGACACTTTTGGGGTGTCAGTGCCACCTACAGCTGCGACCAGTGCGGCGCCGAGACCTACCAACCGGTACTGGAGCATACTGGGACATACTGGGATATACTGGGAGGGACTGGGAGGGGTTTTTTAATCGAATTTCAGAGGTTTTGGGGGGCATTTCAGGTGAATTTTTGAGTTTGGAGTGGAGTTTTTTGGGAGGATTCTCTAGTTTTTGGGGTCTCTCCCCTCACAGATTGAAGGCGCCATTTCCCCACCTTTTCCAGGGGCACTTCTGGGGGTCTCAGGGGGGAATTTTTGAGATCTTTGGGAATTTTTGGGGGTTCAGGTGGATTTTTTGGCATTTAGGTGGGATTTTCGGGGTTCATGGGGATTTTTTGCCCTTCCAGGGGAGAATTTTGGGATTTCTGACCCAAATTTCCCATTTTTGCCCTTCCAGGGGAGGATTTTTGGATTTCTAACCCCAATTTCCCATTTTTGCCCTTCCAGGGGATGATTTTTGGATTTCTAACCCCAAATTTCCCATTTTTTGCCACTCCAGAGGAGGATTTTGGGGTTCCTGGAGCTGATTTTGGGGTAATTCCAGCTGGTTTTGGGATTTCTGACCCCAAATTTGCCATTTTTTGCCTTCCCAGGGGAGGATTTTGGGCTAATTCCAGCCGATTTTGGGATTTCTGACCCCAAATTTCCCATTTTCTGCCCGTCCAGGGGAGGATTTCTACGGGAAGCTGGCGGCCTCCATCGCCCCCGAGATCTTCGGGCACGAGGACGTGAAGAAATCGCTGCTGCTGCTGCTGGTGGGGGGCGTGGAGAGGAGCCCCCGCGGCATGCGCATCCGCGGTGAGGGACCGGCACGGAAATGTCCTGGGAAAGTCACGGGAAAATCCTGGGAAATAGCCCAGAAAAATCACGGGAAAATCACGGGAAAATCCTGGGAAATATCCTGGGAAAATCACGGGAAAATCCTGGGAAATATCCTGGGAAAATCACGGGAAAAATCCCAGAAAAATCATGGGAAAATCACAGGAAAATCCTGGGAAATATCCTGGGAAAATCCTGGGAAATATCCTGGGAAAATCCTGGGAAATATCCTGGGAAAATCCTGGGAAATATCCTGGGAAAATCCTGGGAAATATCCTGGGAAAATCACGGGAAAATCCTGGGAAAGTCCTTTTTTCCCCCAGAATCTCCCAGAGCTGCCCCCAAATCCCTTTTCCCCCAATTTTCCCCCATTTTCCCCCCATTTCCCCCCCATTTTTTCCTATTTTCCCCCATTTCCCCCCCATTTCCCCCCATTTTCCCCATTCCTCCCCATTTTCCCCCCATTTTTCCCCATTTCTCCCCCTAATTTTCCCCCAGTTTTCCCCCCATTTCCCCCCATTTTCCCCATTTTTTCCCCATTTTTCCCTAAACCCCGCTCTTTTCCCCCAGGGAACATCAACATCTGCCTGATGGGGGACCCGGGCGTGGCCAAGTCCCAGCTGCTCACCTACATCGACCGCCTGGCGCCGCGCAGTGAGGGCCTTCCTCATCCTCCTCCTCATCATCCTCATCCTCCTCATCCTCATCTTCTTCTTCCTCTTCTTCCTCTTCCTCCTCTTCTTTTTCCTCCTTCTCTTCCTCTTTTTCTTCTTCCTCTTCTTCTCATTTATCTTCCTTTTCTTCCTCCTCCTCATCCTCATCCTCATCCTCCTCATCCTCATCTTCTTCTTCCTCTTCTTCCTCTTCCTCCTCTTCTTTTTCCTCCTTCTCTTCCTCTTTTTCTTCTTCCTCTTCTTCTCATTTATCTTCCTTTTCTTCCTCCTCCTCATCCTCATCCTCATCCTCCTCATCCTCATCTTCTTCTTCCTCTTCTTCCTCTTCCTCCTCTTCTTTTTCCTCCTTCTCTTCCTCTTTTTCTTCTTCCTCTTCTTCTCATTTATCTTCCTTTTCTTCCTCCTCCTCATCCTCATCCTCATCCTCCTCATCCTCATCTTCTTCTTCCTCTTCTTCCTCTTCCTCCTCTTCTTTTTCCTCCTTCTCTTCCTCTTTTTCTTCTTCCTCTTCTTCTCATTTATCTTCCTTTTCTTCCTCCTCCTCATCCTCATCCTCATCCTCCTCATCCTCCTCATCCTCTTCCTCTTCCTCCTCATCCTCATCCTCCTCATCATCCTCATCTTCCTCCTCATCATCCTCATCCTCCTCATCCTCCTCCTCATCCTCATCCTCATCCTCCTCATCCTCCTCATCCTCATTTTTGCCCTTCCAGGGGAGGATTTTTGGATTTCTAACCCCAATTTCCCATTTTTGCCCTTCCAGGGGAGGATTTTTGGATTTCTAACCCCAATTTCCCATTTTTGCCCTTCCAGGGGAGGATTTTTGGATTTCTAACCCCAATTTCCCATTTTTGCCCTTCCAGGGGATGATTTTTGGATTTCTAACCCCAAATTTCCCATTTTTTGCCACTCCAGAGGAGGATTTTGGGGTTCCTGGAGCTGATTTTGGGGTAATTCCAGCTGGTTTTGGGATTTCTGACCCCAAATTTGCCATTTTTTGCCTTCCCAGGGGAGGATTTTGGGCTAATTCCAGCCGATTTTGGGATTTCTGACCCCAAATTTCCCATTTTTGCCCGTCCAGGGGAGGATTTTGGGATTTCTAACCCCCAGATTTCCCATGTTTTGCCCCTCCAGGGGAGGAGTTTTTGATTTCTGACCCACATTTCCCATTTTCTGCCCGTCCAGGGGAGGATTTCTACGGGAAGCTGGCGGCCTCCATCGCCCCCGAGATCTTCGGGCACGAGGACGTGAAGAAATCGCTGCTGCTGCTGCTGGTGGGGGGCGTGGAGAGGAGCCCCCGCGGCATGCGCATCCGCGGTGAGGGACCGGCACGGAAATGTCCTGGGAAAGTCACGGGAAAATCCTGGGAAATAGCCCAGAAATATCCTGGGAAAATCACGGGAAAATCACAGGAAAATCCTGGGAAATATCCCAGAAAAATCACGGGAAAATCCTGAGAAAATCCCAGAAAAACCCAGAGAAAATCCTGGGAAAATCACAGGAAAATCCTGGGAAATATCCCGGGAAAATCCTGGGAAATCCTGGGAAAATCACAGAAAAATTCTGGGAAATATCCTGGGAAAATCACAGGAAAATCCTGGGAAATAGCCCAGAAAAATCACAAGAAAATCCCAGAAAAACCCGGAGAAAATCCTAGGAAAATCACGGGAAAATCCTGGGAAAATCACGGGAAAATCCTGGGAATGTCCTTTTTTCCCCCAGAATCTCCCAGAGCTGCCCCCAAATCCCTTTTCCCCCAATTTTCCCCCATTTTCCCCCCATTTCCCCCCCATTTTTTCCTATTTTCCCCCATTTCCCCCCCATTTCCCCCCATTTTCCCCATTCCTCCCCATTTTCCCCCCATTTTTCCCCATTTCTCCCCCTAATTTTCCCCCAGTTTTCCCCCCATTTCCCCCCATTTTCCCCATTTTTTCCCCATTTTTCCCTAAACCCCGCTCTTTTCCCCCAGGGAACATCAACATCTGCCTGATGGGGGACCCGGGCGTGGCCAAGTCCCAGCTGCTCACCTACATCGACCGCCTGGCGCCGCGCAGTGAGGGCCTTCCTCATCCTCCTCCTCATC
This sequence comes from Passer montanus, assembly GCF_014805655.1. NCBI lineage: Eukaryota > Metazoa > Chordata > Aves > Passeriformes > Passeridae > Passer > Passer montanus. Next base: position 6,262 of record NW_024372603.1, read on the forward strand.
ATCCTCATCCTCCTCATCCTCATCTTCTTCTTCCTCTTCTTCCTCTTCCTCCTCTTCTTTTTCCTCCTTCTCTTCCTCTTTTTCTTCTTCCTCTTCTTCTCATTTATCTTCCTTTTCTTCCTCCTCCTCATCCTCATCCTCATCCTCCTCATCCTCATCTTCTTCTTCCTCTTCTTCCTCTTCCTCCTCTTCTTTTTCCTCCTTCTCTTCCTCTTTTTCTTCTTCCTCTTCTTCTCATTTATCTTCCTTTTCTTCCTCCTCCTCATCCTCATCCTCATCCTCCTCATCCTCATCTTCTTCTTCCTCTTCTTCCTCTTCCTCCTCTTCTTTTTCCTCCTTCTCTTCCTCTTTTTCTTCTTCCTCTTCTTCTCATTTATCTTCCTTTTCTTCCTCCTCCTCATCCTCATCCTCATCCTCCTCATCCTCATCTTCTTCTTCCTCTTCTTCCTCTTCCTCCTCTTCTTTTTCCTCCTTCTCTTCCTCTTTTTCTTCTTCCTCTTCTTCTCATTTATCTTCCTTTTCTTCCTCCTCCTCATCCTCATCCTCATCCTCCTCATCCTCCTCATCCTCTTCCTCTTCCTCCTCATCCTCATCCTCCTCATCATCCTCATCTTCCTCCTCATCATCCTCATCCTCCTCATCCTCCTCCTCATCCTCATCCTCCTCCTCATCCTCCTCCTCATCCTCCTCATTCTCCTCCTCATCCTCATCTTGCTCTTCTTCTTCTTCTTTCTCTTCCTCTTCTTCCTCTTTTTCCTCCTCTTCTTCTTTTTTTCCTTCCTCTTCTTCTCATTTATCTTCCTTTTCTTCCTCCTCCTCATCCTCATCCTCATCCTCCTCATCCTCATCTTCTTCTTCCTCTTCCTCCTCTTCTTTTTCCTCCTTCTCTTCCTCTTTTTCTTCTTCCTCTTCTTCTCATTTATCTTCCTTTTCTTCCTCCTCCTCATCCTCTTCCTCATCTTCCTCCTCTCCCTCCTCCCCTTTCTCTTCTTCCTCTTCTTTTTCCTGCTTCCCTTTTTCTTCTTCCTCCTTTTCTTCTAATTTCTTTTCCTTTTCTTTTTCTTCTTCTTTCTCCTCTTCCTCTTCTTCCTCTTCTTCTTTTTCTGGCTCCTCCTTTTCATCTTTTTCTTCCTCCTCTTCTCATTTCCTCTTCTTCCTCCTCCCCTTCCTCTTCTTCCTCCTTCTCTTCTTCACCTTTTTCATCTTCTTCATCTTTCTCTTCTTCCTCCTTCTTCTCTTCCTCCTTCTTCTTCTCATCTTCCTTATTTCTTATCTTCCTCCTCATTTTTCTTATTTTTCATCTTATCTTTCTTATCATATTTCTTATCTTTTTCCATATTTTCTTAAATCTCATCCTTCTCTTATTTATTTTTCTCCTTCATCTTCTCTACTTCTTCTTCTTTTCTTCGTTCTCTTCCTCATCTTCATTTTCCTCTTCTTCCTTTTTGTCCTTCATCTTTTTCTTCTTTTTCTTTCTATTTATTTGCTTCTTTCCTTTCATCTTCCTTTTCCTCCTCTTCCTCATCATTATCCCCCTTTTTCCTGTTTGTCCTCCCCATTTTTCTCCATTTTTTTCTCCTTTTTCCCCATTTTTCCGTCTCCCCAGGCCAGTACACGCCGGGGCGCGGCTCCTCGGCCGTGGGGCTGACGGCGGCCGTGCTGGGGAACCCTTTTTTACCCATTTTATACCCATTTTTACCCTGTTTTTTTCCCATTTTATCACATTTTTACCCATTTTTGTAATTTTTCTCCTCATCCTCATCCTCATCCTCATCCTCATCCTCATCCTCATCTTCCTCCTCTCCTTCCTCCCCTTTTTCTTCTTCCTCCTTCTCTTCTTCACCTTTTTCATCTTCTTCATCTTTCTCTTCTTCCTCCTTCTTCTCATCTTCCTTATTTGTCTTTCTCCTCATTTTTCCTATTTTTCATCTTATCTTTCTTATCATATTTCTTATCTTTTTCCATATTTTCTTAAATCTCATCTTTCTCTTATTTATTTTTCTCCTTCATCTTCTCTACTTCTTCTTCTTTTCTTCGTTCTCTTCCTCATCTTCATTTTCCTCTTCTTCCTTTTTGTCCTTCATCTTTTTCTTCTTTTTCTTTCTATTTATTTGCTTCTTTCCTTTCATCTTCCTTTTCCTCCTCTTCCTCATCATTATCCCCCTTTTTTTCTTCCTCCTCTTCTCATTTCCTCTTCTTCCTCCTCCCCTTCCTCTTCTTCCTCCTTCTCTTCTTCACCTTTTTCATCTTCTTCATCTTTCTCTTCTTCCTCCTTCTTCTCTTCCTCCTTCTTCTTCTCATCTTCCTTATTTCTTATCTTCCTCCTCATTTTTCTTATTTTTCATCTTATCTTTCTTATCATATTTCTTATCTTTTTCCATATTTTCTTAAATCTCATCTTTCTCTTATTTATTTTTCTCCTTCATCTTCTCTACTTCTTCTTCTTTTCTTCGTTCTCTTCCTCATCTTCATTTTCCTCTTCTTCCTTTTTGTCCTTCATCTTTTTCTTCTTTTTCTTTCTATTTATTTGCTTCTTTCCTTTCATCTTCCTTTTCCTCCTCTTCCTCATCATTATCCCCCTTTTTCCTGTTTGTCCTCACCATTTTTTTCCATTTTTTCCCCATTTTTCCCCATTTTTCTGTCTCCCCAGGCCAGTACACGCCGGGGCGCGGCTCCTCGGCCGTGGGGCAGACGGCCACCATGTTGGGGAACCCTTGATGCCCTATTTTATACCCATTTTTACCCTGTTTTTTTCCCATTTTATCACATTTTTACCCATTTTTGTAATTTTTCCCCATTTTTCTGTCTCCCCAGGCCAGTACACGCCGGGGCGCGGCTCCTCAGCTGTGGGGCTGACGGCGGCCATGTTGGGGAACCCTTTTTTACCCATTTTATATCCATTTTTACCCTGGTTTTTTCCCATTTTCTCCCCTTTTTTCGCCATTTTTACCCATTTTTATCATTTTTCCCCATTTTTTCCGTCTCCCCAGGCCAGTACACGCCGGGCGCGGCTCCTCGGGCGTGGGGCTGATGGCGGCCATTTTGCAAGTCCCTTTTTTACCCATTTCTTTACCATTTCCTCCCATTTCTTTACCATTTCCTCCCATTCCCCCTGGGAGAGTGATGGGATCAGTGGGAGAGTCTTTGGGTTGGGTTGGGTTGAGTTTGGGTCAATGGAAGAGTCTTTGGGTTGGGTTGGGTTGAGTTTGGGTCAATGGAAGAGTCTTTGGGTTGAGTTGGGTTGAGTTTGGAACCAGTGGGAGAGTGTTGGGGTCAATGGGGGAGTCTTTGGGTTGAGTTGGGTTGAGTTTGGGATCAATGAGAGAAACTTTGGGTCAATGAAGGAGACTTTGGGTCAATGGAAGAGTCTTTGGGTCAATGAAGGAGACTTTGGGTCAATGGAAGAGTCTTTGGGTCAATGGAAGGGTCTTTGGGTCACTGGGAGAGTCCTTGGGTCAGTGGAGAAGTCTTTGATCAATGGGAGAGTCTTTGGGTTGAGTTGGGTTGGGTTTGGGATCAATGGAGGATCTTTGGGTCGATGGGAGAGTCTTTGGGTTGAGTTTGGGATCAATGGAAGAGTCTTTGGGTCAATGGAGGAGTCTTTGATCAATGGGAGAGTCTTTGTGTTGAGGGTTGAGTTTGGGTTCAATGGGAGAGTCTTTGGGTTGAGTTGGGTTGGGTTTGGGATCAATGGAAGAGTCTTTGGGTCAATGGAGGAGTCTTTGATCAATGGGAGAGCCTTTGTGTTGAGGGTTGAGTTTGGGTTCAATGGAGGAGTCTTTGGGTCAATGGAAGAGTCTTTGGGTTGAGTTGGGTTGGGTTTGAGTCAATGGAAGAATCTTTGGCTCAGTGGGAGGAGCTTGGGGTTGGTGGGAGGGGCTTGAGGTCAATGGAGGAGTCTTTGATCAATGGAAGAGTCTTTGGTTGAGTTTGGGGATCAATGGAAGAATCTTTGGCTCAGTGGGAGGAGCTTGGGACAGTGGGAGGGGCTTGGGGTCAAACTGGGCTGAACTGGGAGGGACCCCCCATTCCCAAAAACCCCAATTTCCCCAATTTTCCCAAATTCCCCGTTTTTTGCCCCATTCCAGGCTGGCCCAGCACATCACCTCCCCCAAACCCCTCTGGTTCTACTGGGCTGAACTGGGCTAAACTGGGAGGGATCCCCTAATTCCCAAAAACCCCAAAAATCCCATTTTCCACCCCAAAATTCCCATTTTTCACTACAAATTTCCCATTTTTCACCCCAAAATTCCCATTTTTCCCCTCCCCACCCAACCCAACACCCCCCCCAAACCCCTCTGGTTCCACTGGGCTGAACTGGGACAAACTGGGCCAAACTGGGCAGGCTGGGAGGGACTCCCCAATTCCCAAAAACCCCAATTTTCCCGAATTCCCCGTTTTTTGCCCCATTCCAGGCTGGCCCAGCACATCACGTACGTGCACCAGCACTGCCGGGAGCCGCCCAGCGCCTTCCAGCCCCTGGACATGAAACTCATGAGGTGGGTGGCACCCAAAATTCTCCTTTTTCACCCCAAAATTCACCTCTGCTCCCTACATTCCCCTTTTTCCCCAAATTCTGCTTTTTCAGCCCCAAATTTCCCTGAAATTTTCACTTTTCCCTCCAAATTCTGCTTTTTTAGCCCAAATTTCCCTGAAAATTTCACTTTCCCCTCCACATCTCTCTGCTTTCCCCCCAAATTTCCCTTTCTCACCCCAAATTTCCCCATTTTCCCCCAAAATTTCGCCTTTTTCTCCACTAACCTCCCCTGTCCCCCCCCGAATTCCCACTTTTCCCAAATCCATGGATTTTTCCCAAAATCCCCGTTTTTCCCCCGTTCCAGCCATTCCATAATTCCCATTTTTCCCGTTTTTCCCAAAATCCCGGTTTTTCCCCCAATTCCAGCCATTCCACAATTTAAATTTCCCGTTTTTCCCAAAATCCCCGTTTTTCCCCCCATCCCAGCCATTCCATCATTCCTATTTTTCGCGTTTTTCCCAAAATCCCGGTTTTTCACCCCATTCCAGGCGGTACCTGAGCTGCTGCCGGCGCCTGCCCGAGGCTCTGGGTTTAAATCTCTCATTTTTCCCAAAATCCCGGTTTTTCACCCCAATCCAGGCGGTACCTGAGCTGCTGCCGGCGCCGCGCCCCGCGCCTGCCCGAGGCCCTGGGCGAGTTCATCACGGCCGCCTACGTGGAGCTGCGCCGCGAGAGCCGCGACGGCGTCTACACCTCTGCCAGGACCCTGCTGGCCATCCTCCGGCTGGCCACAGCACTGGTATGGACCAGTATAAACCAGTATGGACCAGTTAAACCAGTACAGAGCAGTATAAACCATCACTGACCCCCAGTGACCATCAGTGACAGTCGGTGTTATCAGTGTATCAGTTATTTACACATCTGCCAGGACCCTGCTGGCCATCCTCCGCCTGGCCACGGCTCTGGTCAGTGCCCAGTTAAACCAGTATGAACCAGTTAAACCAGTATAGACCAGTACGGACCAGTGCAGACCAGCACTGACCATCACTGCCATCAGTGTAACAGTGGGCAGGGTTATTTACACCTCTGCCAGGACCCTGCTGGCCCCTCACATTTTGTGCCAATTTTGTGCCGATTTAATGGGATTTTGGTGGTTTTTTGCCAATTTTGTGTGATTTGGGTGGGTTTTGGGTGTTTTTGTGCAGATTTTGTGTGATTTGGGTGGTTTTGTGCCGATTTAGTGCCAATTTTGTGTGATTTGGGTGTTTTTTGGTTTTTTTTGCCGATTTTGTGTGATTTTCGTGGTTTTTGGGTGATTTATTGCCGATTTTGTGTGATTTTGGTGGGGTTTTTTGCCAATTTTGTGCCAGTTTTGGTGGGTTTTTGGGTCATTTTGTTGTTTTTTGGCTGATTTTGGCGTTGTGGCAGGCGCGGCTGCGGCTGGGCGCGCTGGTGGAGAAGGACGACGTCAGCGAGGCGCTGCGGCTGCTCGAGGCCGCCCGCGACTCCCTCCGGGGAGACCCCGACCCCGCCCCCAGGTAAAAAACCCGAATTTGGGGAAAATCCCCATTTTGGGAACGCTGTTTGGGGTGATTTGGGCCGTTTTTGGAGTTTTTGAAGCTGTTTGATGCAGCTTTTGGAGCAGTTTTTGGGGCTGTATTGGGCCATTTTTGGGGTGGTTTTGAAGCAGTTTTTGGGGTGTTTCCGGGCCTGTTTTTGGGGTGATTTGGGGCAGTTTTTGGAGCAGTTTTTGGGTGGAATCGGGGCGGTTTTTGGCGCTGTTTTGGGGCAGTTTCTGGAGCATTTTTTCAGACCGTTTTTGGGCTGTTTTGGAGCAGTTTTTGGGTGGAATCAGGGCAGTCTTTGGGGCTGTTTTGGGGGTGATTTGGGCCATTTTTGGGCCATTTTTGAAGCCGTTTTTGGGTTGATTTGGGGCAGTTTTTGTAGCAGTTTCTGTAGCAGTTTTTGGGTGGAATTGGGGCGTTTTTTTGGGTGATTTGGAGCAGTTTCTGGAGCCGTTTTTGGGTGGATTTGGGGCAGTTTTTGGAGCAGTTTTTGGGTGGATTTCTGCCGTTTTTGGGCCATTTTCAGCCCCCCTAGAAGAAGAGGCCGCGCATGCGGCGGCCGATGCCCTGGCGGTCGCAGGTTTTGGGCTGTTTTTGGGTTAATTTGGGGCAGTTTTTGGAGCAGTTTTTGGGGCAGTTTTTGGGTGGATTTTTGCCGGTTTTGGGCCATTTTCAGCCCTCCCCTAGAAGAAGAGGCCGCGCATGCG
>NW_024372604.1:0-526 GCF_014805655.1 Passer montanus
ATAACCCAAAATAACCAAAATAACCCAAAGTCCCAAAAATCCTGCCCGGAAATACCCGAAATAACCAAAATAACCCAAAATAACCCCAAAAATCCCGTCCGAAATAACCAAAATAACCCAAAATGCCAAAAATCCCACCCGAAATAACCAAAAATAACCAAAAATCCCACCCGAAATAACCAAAATAACCCAAAATACCAAAAATCCCGTCCGAAATAACCAAAAATAACCAAAAATCCCCCAAAAAATCCCACCCAAATTAACCCAAAATACCAAAAATCCCGTCCGAAATAACCCGAAATCCAAAAAAATCTCGCCCAAATTAACCCAAAATAACCCCAAAAATCGTGCCCAAAATAACCCAAAATCCCAAAAAATCCTGCCCAAAATAACCCAAAAGAATGGGTCAGGGACACTAAAAAACCCAAAATTCCCAAAGTCCCAAAAATCCCGCCCAAATTAACCCAAAATTCCCAAAAATCCCAAAAGTCCCGCCCAAATTAACCTGAAATCCCCCAAATCCCCC
>NW_024372605.1:0-526 GCF_014805655.1 Passer montanus
CTGTTATATGTTGAAATATGCAGGTAACTACATTTTCTAAGATGGTATGGACTGGGAAAATATGCTTCGCAAAATAAAGACCTCAGAAATACATTGCAACTCATGAAGGACATGAATGTCAATTCAAATTTTGAAAAATATAGTGAAAAATAAGCCACAGAAAAACATGCTCTTTCTAGATAGCCAGAAAACCCTTTGTAAATCACAGAATCTCACAATCACAGCATGAGCTGAGTGGGAAGGGACACAAATCATTGAGTCCAACTCCGGTCCTGCACAGCACTATTACCAAGAGTCACACCACGTGTCTCAGAGTGCTATCCAAACACTTCTTGAGCTCTGTCAGGCTGGTGCTGTGACCACTTCCCTGGTGAGGAACCAGTGCCTAAACACCCTCTGGGTGAAGAACATTTTTCTAATATCAAACCCAAACCTCCCCTGACACAACCTGAGGCCATTCCCTTGGGTCCTGTCACTGGTCACCACAGAAGAGAAATCAGTGCCTTCCCCTCCTCTTCCCCTCATG
>NW_024372606.1:0-526 GCF_014805655.1 Passer montanus
AAAAAAATTATTCTACCTACTTAGAAGATTGAGCATTACTTATAAAGAGACTTGTCAGCCGCTAGTTCAAAACATTTTTACAAAGATGTTGCACATAGCAAAAGATGACACACTGGTTACACAACTAGAGCATTAGGAGAATTAGGGTTTTTTAACATGCGTGCTTGAGGGTATTTTCAAATTCCTGAAATAGATACAGAATTAGGTTCCATAAAAAGATACATTCCTACTCTTTTGTAATTTCCAAGTGTAAATCAGCAAAAGGAACTGCGGAGAAGTAATAATAACTCCCTCCATGTGAAGTGGATATATTTAACCTCTGAAGCCAAGTCCCTTCCAGCTGACTTTGGGAAGGGAACCAGGTTCTGTTACCCTGCTTGCACAATCTTCCTCCTCTCTTCAGTCAGTGGCCAGTGAGCAATTAGGCCACACATGGAATGAAGAGGAAGTATTGCACAAGCTGATTGGTATGTGAACAAACACATCCTCATGTATTAGGGAGAGGAAAATCAATTCACGTCAAAGA
>NW_024372607.1:0-549 GCF_014805655.1 Passer montanus
GGACAGAATCCCCTCCCTTGACATACTGCTCATGCTGCTTTTGTTGCAGCCCTGGACAGAACTGCCTTTCTGGGCTGCAAGTGCACATTGCCAGGTCATGACCAGCCTCTCAGCTACCAGCACCCCCTCAGAGCTGCTCTCAGTCCTTTCCTCCCTATGCACTGACACTGGGGGTTACCCCAACTCAAGTGCAGGACCTTGTGCTTGGCCTTGTTGAACTTTCTGAAGCTCATGCAAGCCCACTTCTCGAGCTGTTATATACATATACATGCACACACGTGTATATATATTCACACACACATATGTGTATATATATATATTCAGTTAGAGAGAGCAAAGAGAGTAATGTAGCCCAAAAATAACACCAATGTAGAGTCTCTAATAAGAGAAAAATCTTAGTAACTTCAATCTCAAATACTACTATCCAATCATAAAAGGCAGAAAAAGATCAGCATCAAATTCTTAAACTAAGGAGTCTCAATATTTTATCGGGTCAAATTATACTTTTAAATATTCATTAGAAATTATAATTTCTCTGGGAAAAAAAAA
>NW_024372608.1:0-526 GCF_014805655.1 Passer montanus
ACCCCGAAATTTGGGAGTTTTCCCCCAAAATTTGGGAATTTTCCCCTCAGGACGCCCCAGAACCCCCTCAGGGACCCAAAATTTTGGGAATTTTCCGCCCATGACAACCCCAAATCACCCCTGGACCCCAAAATTTGGGAATTTTCCCCTCAGGACGCCCCAGAACCCCCTCAGGGACCCAAAATTTTGGGAATTTTCCGCCCATGACAACCCCAAATCACCCCTGGACCCCAAAATTTGGGAGTTTCCCCCCAAAACCTTGGAATTTTCCCTCAAGATCCCCCAAAATTTTGGAATTTCCCTCGGAGTCCCCAAAATTTGGGAAATTTCACCCAAAATTCGGGACTTTTTCCCCAAAATTTGGGAATTGCCCCCAGGATCGCCCAAAATTTAGGAATTTCACCCAGAATCCCCCCAAAATTGGGAAATTTCCCTTAGGAATCCCCAAAATTTGGGAATTTTCCTCCTCACCTGTCCCTCACCTGTGTGATCTCACGTGTGCGATCTCACCTGTGTGATCTCACCT
>NW_024372609.1:0-526 GCF_014805655.1 Passer montanus
GGGGAAAATCGGTGAAAAAATGGGGAAAACGGGGGAAAAATGGCTAAAAAAGGGTTAAAATGGGGTAAAAATGGGGTTTGGGGTTACTGGTTTGTACTGGTTTGGGACTGGTTTGTACTGGTTGGGGACTGGGGGTTACTGGTTTATACTGGGAGGGGACTGGGAGGGGGAAAACGGTGAAAAAAAGGCCAAAATTGGGATAAAAATGGTTAAAAATGGAGAGAATATGGGGAATAAAGGGTTAAAAATGGGGAAAATGGGAATTGGGGTTACTGGTTTGGACTGGTTTGGACTGGTTGGGGACTGGGGGCTACTGGTTTGGACTGGGAGGGGGCTGGGAGGGGACTGGGAGGTGAAATAACGGGGGGAAATGGTGAAAAAATGGGGAAAATTGGTGAAAAATGGCTAAAAAAGCGTTAAAAATGTGAAAAAAGGGAGGAAATGGGGTTTGAGGTTACTGGTTTGTACTGGTTTGTACTGGTTTGGGACTGGGTTAAACTGGTTTGGACTGGGAAGGGGCTGGGAG
>NW_024372610.1:0-526 GCF_014805655.1 Passer montanus
AAAAAAGAAGTATATTTAGAGGAGAAGCAAACATTTCACAGTTACCTTTGCAAATGGAGAGAAATTGAACAGGAAAAACAAAATGAGACAATTATGACAACATTGAGGAGTACTTTAATATAAAAAGACTGAATATTTCTTACCTCAAGAATAGGTCTCATTATTTCTGCTGTAGTACCACCTTGTTTTTCACAAAACTTATAAAATGCCTCAAGGTAAGACTACATGAAAGAAGAAGAGAAATATTTTAAATGCTGCTTAAGACCTGGACCAGGATTGCACATAGCTATGAACCTCATTTTTAAATACTTCTATTAACTTTGCTAATTCCACCTATGAATTTAAATTTTAAGTATGTGCTTAATTACTTAGTTCAAATGAAAGTTGAAATATTCAAATGCAGATGTCTTGTTTTTACAATTTGAGATTAAATGTTTTCAAAAATTGTAATAAGAAAATATTATGTTTTACTTGCTCTCTAAAGGAGAAACTTTTTGAGCTCCATTGAGCTTCCACTGCATAATAA
>NW_024372611.1:0-526 GCF_014805655.1 Passer montanus
CCCCAAAATTCTCCCAAAATTCCCCCAAATTCCTCAAAATTCCCCCCAAATTTGTCCCAGATTCCTCAAAATTCCCCTGAAATTCCCCCAAAATATCCCAGAAGCTCCCCCAAATCCCCGAAATTCCCCAAAATTTCCCCAAATTCCTCAAAATTCCCCCAAATCCCCCCAAAAATCCCCTAAAATCACCCAAAATCCCTCAACCCCCCCAAAATTATCCCAGATTCCTTAAAATTCCCCCCTCAAACCCCCCAAATTTCCCAATTTTTTCCCCAAAATCCCCTAAAATTCCCCAAAATCCTCCAAAATTTTCCCCAATTTCCCCCAAAATCCAAAAAAATTCCCCAAAATTTTCCCCAAAATCCCCTTCTAAATCCCCTAAATTTACCCCAAATTCCCCCAAAATTGCCCAAATTTTCCCAGAAATCCCCCCAAAAATCCTCTAAAATTACCCAAAATTTTCCCAAAAACCCCTAAAATCACACAAAATCCCCAAACCCCCCAAAATTATCCCAGATTCCTTAAA
>NW_024372612.1:0-526 GCF_014805655.1 Passer montanus
CTGGCTTGATTTTTCTGTTTGTTATTTTGTCCCTTTTTAAACCTTTTTGTTTACAACACTACCACAGAAACCATCCTGCTGATTTTTATGCCCCCAAGAGTAGCTGAGCTATCTTGGGTATTATATAGGCCTCAGAGAGCTAATTAGACCTGGCTCCAGGAGGATACTGCATCAATGTGCCTTGTGGTGGCTGAGCACAAGGGGCAAGGAGGAAATCGACTGCCAGGGAGCACCTCCCTTACTGCAGACTGCCAAGAGCAAGCAGCTGCTTTCGCTTCAGGGTTGCCCTTACCTGGGCTTCCTGTTGGAACGAAAGCACAGCACAATGTCAAACCCCAGACTGTGTGAGAAGGAGGGTGCAGAGGTGTGGGAGACATGAGTGTGCTCCCTTCCATTTCCCCTACAGCAGAGCTCACTGTTTTCAGAATGATGTGTCCTGAATTTGGAAGTACTGTCAGTCCTGGGATAACAGAGGAAGGGCTTAGCTTCTGTGTGGCTTTATTGACATCATGGGGGCTTTTTAAAT
>NW_024372613.1:0-525 GCF_014805655.1 Passer montanus
GTCTGCTTCGTGCGCGCCATGGCTCAGGGCACCCGCGCACCGCCGCTCGCGCTCAGCACAGCCAACACTGCGGCGCCGCCTCCGAAGCGCCGCTATTTATAGCCCGGTCCCCGCGCCCGCGCCACACGGGCCGGCTGCCATTGGACGCTTGTCGCGAGCCCGGGAAAAGGTCCCGCCCCCCTGGGCGGGAACAGCGCCCCGGGCCAGCCCCGCCCCTTCGGACCGCGGCTCGGGCTCGCCCTGTGTTTTCCAAAGCCGCTCCGCTCGCGTTCGTTCCCGGCCTCGGGACCGCTGGCTAAAGCTGCCGCCGGCAGCCGCCTGCTTCGCCGAGTGCTCGCGGTTTCTCGCCGCTCGGTAGCCGCGTTCGGTTGAGGGCCGCGGCAGAAGGGGCAAAGGCCGGGCGGCAGCCGCCTGGGCCGGCCCCGCCGAGCTGCGGCGGTTGCTGCCTGGGGAGCGCGCGCTCGGGCTGCGAGGCGCGAGCGGCACCAATCAGCGCCGGGGCGGGAGGGGCGGGGGGCGGGCAGG
>NW_024372614.1:0-6332 GCF_014805655.1 Passer montanus
CAGGAATGTTTTTGTCTGTTGGAAAAATGACATAGCAATGTGCACTCTTGTCATTACCATAAAGAAAAGACACTGAACAAAATGAAACATCAGGGATTTCATGGGAGGAGATAGGAGAGACAAAATCTCTCCACATCAGATTGCCTCCCCCACTGGCCAGCTGACACCGCCCACCCCAATTATTCATCCCTCATCCCCCCTACAGGTTGCTGCCCTTGGCCCTGCCCTGTGCCTGCCCCTGTGCCCTCAGGTCACTGGTCACTGACCCCACACTGAAGTCTTGGTCTTTTGTCTCTGGTCCCTCTGGCGTGCTGGATGCAATAAAACCCTTGCTGGAATATGTCATGCAAAGACCCTTCCTGCCTTCCTGTGCTGAGCTGTCTGTGGCGTGTGCGTGTGCATGGACTGGAAATGGCTGTTCTTGTGGCCTTCCTCGGAGCGGCTTCTGAAGGAGACGCCTCCAAGAAGGTTGCAGCATTTCTACCACCCTGCAGCGCTGCAACACTAAATAAATACACAAAAAGCAACTTAGGTTAAAAAAATGAAATTTTTTATGAATTGTTACACTGGAGATGTCAACATTCAAATATCAATTTAAGGTTGCAAAACAAATTTATTGTTACTATCATGCAATGTAAATATATACAAATATCAAATACAGTTAAAAGAACCTAATGTACTGAAACCCTCTACAAACACTAATTAGAAACAAATATCAAAGCTTAACAATTAAATTTATTACAAATTACTACAACTGAACAGCCCATATACAAACACAAGAATATCAGTATTCCTCTCTAAATAACCCTAGGCCTAGAACTAAATGAACACAATTTCAGAACTGTACAAATCCATATACATTTCAATAGAAGTAAATACACCACAACAATATGCAGTGTAAATATATATTAAGTGTTACATATGACATATAGTAAGACATATGTAAACATATTCTTAAGAATCCTATCGATAAATACAAACATCAGTGTACCAACAGAAAAATCCATCTAACTGTAACAGTGGAACTATAGAGCTGTACAACTGTACACATATGTGAATATAACAAAGCAGGGACGTAAAGTGAACATAGGTACACATATATATAACTGCATACATATCTATGTTTTTATATATGTTTACACACACACACACACACATACATATATATACATACATAACATACATCCATAAAAACAACTAAATACACATTCATAATATCTATACAAATATCAGTCAATGTATGTAAATATCCCTACACTTGTAACTATCCAAGTCTAACTCTACCCATCCATAAACAGAACCAGATCAGCAGGGATTGCAGCCCCCCATATTCCCAGGCTCTCCCTCGGTCTCCTCCTCCCGTGCAGAGCAGCTCTCCTGGACAGGGACAGCAGATGGGACATGTGGGAAGCAAAGGGAACACTGAGTCAGCATGGGGACGTTTCCCTTGGCAGCAGCTGCACTTCCACCAGGGAAGAGGAAATGTCAGAGCCTCCCCAGGAGGGTCAGAAGGAAAAGCAGCCGAGCGGGCCAGGCTGTGCTGAGCTGTTCACTTCTTTCAGGCATCCCAGGTGCTCTGGTTGAACTCCCTCATGTCATGTTATTGAACCACCTCTGCACTTACCAAGACTGTGGCCCCCAGATCAAGCAGTATTTCTGTCTCCAGCTGCTTGCACCAATGACAGGGAACATCCTCTGACAGGCTCCCTGTCTTTCTCCTTATCTTCCACTTGGGATTTTTGCAGCATTTCTTTTCCTTTCCCCTTGATCAGTGCTAAAATGAATATTTCTCTTCCAAGCTTGAGTTAGTTCAGTGATCCTGTGGAGTGTTTTCTCAGAACCCCTTGTCATGGAATTAAATGTTAATTTCAGCAATTCTGGTGATGTTCTGTGTGATTTATGCAAGTCTCCAGTTCATTAGGGCACCACTTAGGAAGGTACAAAGACAAGAAGGATGTTTCTACATGTCAGTTCATTAGTGGAATATTCATGGAGAGAGAGAGTGATTAGCTGCATTTTACATGTACTCCTAACCTGAAAGTGCAACAGGTAACTTGGGAAGAAATCAAAGCCAGATCTCTCCTTCTACCAGCCTGTATTCAAATGTAAAGTAAATAGAGCAGGGTGAGAATGTTAGTGTTGAGTTCCTAATGTGCCTTATTAAGGTGTTCTTAAAGTAATGCAGATAAAATCTGGGTTGGCATTCCTAATTTCCAGACTCTCCTTGTCAGTTTCATTGACTCTGAAAACACCAGAGATGTGCCCATCCTACCTTAATAATCGATTTGGGGAGGTTTTAGGTTCAGATTCTCTGAGGCTTTAGCTTTTTAGATCTCTAGACAATGCTTCCACGAATCTAAATGGCTTTCAGAAATTAAACTTTGCTCCTTTTTTCCTCAGTCTGGTGCACTTGTGTGCACCAGAAACCTTCAGTGAATGGATTCCACTCTAATACATCTCCAAGCTGAATCTCTCAGCTCTGTTTATACTGGTGGTTTACTCTCCTGCACAGTGCAATTTTAAAACCTTCAGTCCTTTTTATCTCTGCCTTTCTTTTTCTGTTTTAGCTTGCAAATGCATGCAGATGTATCACAAATTATACATTTCATTTCTGATACATCACTTCCTGTCTAGTAATTTCATTTTCTCCTGTTCTGATGTTATGCTAGCCTTGTATGTTTTATTCTAAGTGCACATTCTAATGTTTTCTTGAATGTGGAAGTTTTAGAGTGCAATGTTCTCATACATCTCCTTTGACGAAACCCTTCACTAACATCAGCAGAACTAACTGTGTGGTTTCTTTCTGCTTTGTAGAAGATTTTGGGAAACTCAAGTCCTGCTCAGCTCCAAAAAACATTTATGGTGCTTGGTAATTCTCCTAAGAGCTGAAGTTAATATAAAGAATGTGGAAGTTTTATAATGCAATGCTCTCATACACCTCCTTTCACAAAACCCTTCACTAACATCAGCAGAAGTAACTCTGTGATTCCTTTCTGCTTTGTAGAAGATTTTGAGAAACTCAAGTCCTGCTCAGCTCCAAAAAAACATTTATGATAGGTAATTCTCCTAAAAACTGAAGTTAATGGTAAAGCAACGGCATCTGCTTGTTCACTTGACAGAAATTGGGAGAAAACACGCTGCAGATACTGAGGAATGCAGTGCAAGGATGATGGGCATCCCTCAGTTATCCTAGCAGATTGATATCACTGGCAAAATTTCCTCTTTTCCAAAGGGTTTTCATTTGCTTTGGCTGTACTTTGTATGGCTGCAGGTCACATTTCCCTTGATTTCAGGAAGTATCTTGGCAGTAACTCTTGGTAATATACCTTGCTAATTCCCCCCTTGGAGAAATTACTCAGTTCTGCAGTCCTCATTATATGCCCTGTTTTAAAAGACTTTTATGCTATTTTCCCTCTCTTGGTGTCTTCACACTTGTTCAACAAGGTTCTCTTTCTGAGGATGTAAATCACAATATCCCAAAGGATTAAAAATGCTTGCGTATTTGTTCCCTAAGTACTTACAAAAGAACAATAAGAAAAATCCGTATAAATGCTGGATGTAAAATGTAAATAAAAATAAACTTGAGAGTTCTCCCAAAACCCTTATGAAAAAGCCCCAATGTATTCTATAAATCCTGATGAAATACATTTAATTTCTGATACATCACTTCCTCTCTAATAATTTCATTTTATCCTGTTCTGTTCTTATGCTAAACTCGTATGTTTTATTCTAAGTGCACTCATGTTTTCTTGAATGTGGAAGTTTTATATTGCAATGCAATCATTCACCTCTTTCATGAAACTCTTCATTAACATTAGCAGAAGTAACTGAGTGGTTCCTTTCTGCTTTGTAGAAGATTTGGGAAAATCAAGTCCTGCTCAGCTCCAAAAAACATTTATGGTGCTTGGTAATTCTCCTAAGAGCTGAAGTTAATATAAAGTAATGGCATCTGCTTGTTCACTTGACAGAAATTGGGAGAAAGCACACTGCAGATACTGAGGAATGCAGTCCAAGGATGATGGGTAACCCTCAGTTATCCCGGCAGATTGATGTCACTGGCAAAATTCCCTCTTTTCCAAAGGGTTTTCATTTGCTTTGGCTGTACTTTGTATAGCTGCAGGTCACATTTCCGGTGATTTCATCAAGTATCTTGGCAGTTATTCTTGGTAACATATCTTGCTAATTCCCCCCTTGGAGGAATTACTCAGTTTTGTAGTCCTCATTATATGCCCTGCTCTAAAAGACTTTTATGCTATTTTCCCTCTCTTGGTGTTTTCACACTTGTTGAACAAGGTTTCCTTTCTAAGAAAGTGAATCACAATATCCCAAAGGATTAAAAAATGCTTGGGTATTTGTTCCCTAAGTATTTACAATAGAAGAATAAATTACAAAATCTGTATAAATCCTGGATATAAAATGCAAACAAAAATAAACTTGAGAGTTCTCCCAAAAACCTTGTTATATTTGTCCAATTATCCAATTTTAAAAAAAAGAAAAAAAAGGCAACATTAAATGTAACAGCAATTTTAATTAAGTAGCTTAATATATATAAAATTGAATACACTCAAAATATTGACAATACAGTTTGGGTAAAATAAGGAATAATTTGGTTCTGGTAATACCATATAAGCAAAACTAACCATGTGGGGTAGCGCAGGGTACAGAGGGCAGGGCTTGACCCCCGTCACCTCATGTACAAGCTTGTCAAGCCAGAATTCCCTTTTTATGCTCTATGTCATTGCTATCTCCTCCCATTTTCAATTTGTCACACTTGTATCACCGCCCTCATCACCTTTACCACACATCCTCCACCATTCTTTTAGGGGGTCGTGCCCCTCTTTGGAGTTCTTCTTTGAGGAAGGCCTCTCCTCTTCCTCGGTGTCCTTTAGTTCACCTTTTGGATTACACATGTGCACCAAGCTGGTATAGTACAAACCAATATTATATTCTAACATTAAAACATCAAATCTCATATAATTAACATTTTCCTGGTGTCCAACCAAATGTTCCACTCTTCCAACTAAATTTAGTAATAGTTATCTCTTGCTTCTTCCTGTTCTGAACATCTGCAGGAGAAGGGGGGCGGGGGGAAGCCCTCATCTCCCTTTCTTTCCTGGCATTACACCTTCAACTGTTTTATTATTTCCAAATATAAATTACTGTATCAATATTGATTACTGTTTGAATTTTATCAGCACAAATCATACCTATTTATTACCTTTCCTTTCCAACAATATGAACCACAATATACCAAAGGATTAAGAAACGCTTGGATATTTATTCCTTAAGTATTTACAAAAGAAGAATAAAAAAACCTCTAAAAATAGTGGTTGTAATATGGAAATAAAAATAAACTTCCTTGTTCTGATTTGTTGTAGCCCTCAAACCCACACCCTGAGACTCGCTTATTGGTTACTATATGATGTCTACCCCCTGTTTTGAGAGATTTTAAAAACCCGTGCACAAGGCTCGTGAGGGGTTTTTTTGTTTGTGTTCTTCCTTGGTGGTTCTGTCCTGTGTGCCTTCCTCCTGCCTCTCCTAATAAATTTCCTGGACTTTGCACTGCAGAAGAGCCTCCTCTGCACAATGAAGGAGGTGCTGACAAGCATAAGACACAGACAAGGCCCTGACAGAAGAATTCCTGAGCCATAGAATTCTACACATTGCTGTTCCCAGCTGCTTTGACATGGGCTGCTGCTGACAGGGTAGGAAAATTTGGAGAAATAAAGGTGCAGGACACAACCAAAACCAAGAGGCAAAAAGCTCAGAAATACAGAGCACAAGAGAAGACCTTGGAGATGGCTCAATAGAAAATGCCAGCAGCAGCGCCCGGAGCCCGGAGCTGCTCACTGCCCCCACAGGGGCTCCTCAGTGTCCTGCTGGTTTGTGTCTGATCCCTGCTGGGCTCCCTCTGCCCCTCCAGCAGACACAGCCCTGCCTGCAAAGGGCTCCGTGCTCTGGTGTTCTCAGCTTGCTGCAGGCTACATTCTTAGCAGCGCTGAAACAAGAGGTGAAACAAAGAGCCCTTTTCTGTGCTGCCTGCAGCTCGGAGTGCCCGGAGCCCGGGCCCATGAAGAGCTGCTCCTGGCGCTGGCTGTGCTCAGCCCGCTGTGCCGAGCAGCCGCGGCCATGGAGACACAGGCGGGAGCTCTGCCCGAGGCCGGCAGCGGCCAGGCCCGGCTCGCAGCTGCGAGGACGCCGGCAGCCTGTGCCTGAGCCGAGGCCATGCGGGGGGTTTGCGGGCAGGGCTTTTGCGAGCCGGCCGGAATGTGCCGCCTCCCGTGTGGGCCCGGCTGCGGCAGAGGCAGCGGGAGCGCGGCGGGGCCGGCAGC
>NW_024372614.1:7200-12662 GCF_014805655.1 Passer montanus
GGAACCCTTTCCTAGTCTGCAGGGAAAGCTCCCTCAGTCACAGAATCACAGAATCGCTGGGTTGGGAGACATTTTCAAGATCATGGAGTCCAACCCATGCCCTAACACCTCAACTAAACCACGGCACCTAGTGCCATATCCAGTCTTGTCTTAAACACTTCCAGGGATGGTGACTCCACCAGCTGCCTGGAGGGGTTTGTCCCAGGAAGAACCAAGGTAGCACTGGGGCCTTCTACCTCCCCCCCGGTAGTGCTTGGAGCTCTGGAAGTTTGTCTTTCTGCTTAGGGAAAGGCCATGGAAAAGTACTGGGAAAACTAGTCACTAATAGAGTAGGCTCTACAGAGATACAAATACATGTGCCAAGAATACAGAAAACATGGATAAGAAAAATTACAAAACGCAAACAGCATCAGCGAGGTCTTGGGCATGAACACATAGATCCAGATGGTCTTCTCAGCCCTGTTTCTGTGTATTTCTGAGAACCAAAGGAATCCTGCTGGAGCCTGTGGGGAGATGGGTTTGGGAGGTACAAGTTCATTCATTTTTTTCTCCTTGGGGCAGCTCCTGTTCCTAACATCAGCCGAGCCTGTCTCCAGCCTGATGCCTCTGATCATTGCAGCCAAATAATTCATGGCAGGCAGAAGACATTACTTTCTCCAGTGCTAGCTGTGAGTCAGAATAAAAACTCCAGAAATCACAACTCCATTGGAAAATTCCCTTCCTTTTCATTCTGTAAATAAGCTCTGCATCCACTTCTGAATTGTCAGTTGTTTTTTAAGGATGGGAAGTTCTCGTTTATGGTTTTTTTAATGTGGTTTGGAATTGGATAAGGTTCTCCTTCCTTCACAAACTCCGGCTCAAACTGCCTTTGGAATGGCCCACTGGCGATTATTGCCATGGTGCTTCTGGATAAGAAAGCAAAGGCAATGGTATTTGCAGCCAAAAGTCAACAAAGCCTGAGACAGCCAAAGCATCCTGTGGAGATCCAAGCCTCCAGCTGTTACTAGAAATCAGCAGAGTTCCAGCCAACTGGTTCTGTATCACTAAGTGCAATCTCTTTGCCTGGATCAGAGCCTTGCTCAACAGAAAAAGCAGAAAGATCAGCAGGGATGCTCCCAAAGGCCCATGACATCGTTTTTATTTTGTTCATCTTGTTTAAGTTTGCAGCTAAATGTTGAGCGGATGAGAAAGGAAGAAAAAAAAAAAGAAAAAGAAAAAAGCAAAGAGGCTTATGACAGGGCCATGACATTCCATAAGAAGAGTCACTGGTGTGCATTTCCTGGACCCATCTCAATCCTATTAAAGAATTGTAGCCCTGATTTAAAACAGACAGGTATGAAATGACCTTTGAGCAACAGAAGCTAAAATGGCTTGTGGATTTTTTGTAAGAATGCAGAAAATTACCCAAAGGGTGTTGTTTTGTGACATTTTAAAATACGCTACATAAAAATTGCCAACTGCAATAAATTAAGAGTTGAAAAATAAGTGTTTTGGTATATGAATAATTAGAAACACAAAAATATGGAGATGAGAATGCATGTTTTCATACAAACAATGAAATTACAGACATAAAAACACAGGGTTGTTGACATCTATCTCTCCTCCTGTGGCATTGTTGAGTGCTGTCACCACATCTCCAAAAGACCTAGAAACAAAACAGAAGCAGAGAAAGGAGAAGCTGTTTAGGTCTTGGAGTGCAAGCCAACCCCCACAGAAGATGTCTCCTGTAAATGCCCAAAACTGGAGGATGCAGGAGGGCTCTGCCAGAAGGCAGATGATGCATTTTCCTGTCAAGTGCATGGGCACTGGGCCTCTTTCTGAAGCACTGGGGTTCACTGCCTCAGCTCTTATAGGGAGTTTGTTCTTTCATCTTGGGTTTCAGTTTCTAAACTGTGTGGTTCCTATCCTGACCACAGAGTATTTCTTTCTGCAAACCATAGGAAAGAAATGTTCCTGAGAACTGTAACCTGACAGCTTTGATAGGGGGTAGGTTGCTCTTTCAGGCAAGCAAGATTCTTCTTTGTTCATTAGTGTGTCGGTATGATTGTGAGACATACAAAATACTAAAGAAATTAACACAGAGCTGTCCTACACTCGAGAGAGAGGAGATCTTCCAGGTCCTGTTCCTTGATGCAGGCAAGACCTCGTCAGCATGGAGATCTCTCTGACAAAGCCTTCTGAGCACACTCCCAAATTCTGAGCAGCACTGCAAGATGGGACAATCTATCCCCACGGTGTGAACGTGTTTCCATCTGGCCTGACTTCACGCTGGATAGAAGTTCCACCAGAAAAACTCCTGGCCAATGGCTGTGTAGAAGTAACTGAGGTTGGACTCACCTGCTGCCAATATGTTCCAGTTCCGTGTATTTCATTGCGGGATTTTCCACGTTCACCATTCTCCCTGAGGGAAACAAAATGCAAGATGCTCACTTAAAAGTAGAGATGCCAGCTTCCAGGAGATACAGAAGGCAGCCCCACTGCCTGGGGCTCTGAGCCCTTTGTGGTCAGCTGGTAACAATAATAACAACCACAATAGCAAAAAAAACCAAACCAAACCAAAACAACCCACTAAAAATCAGCAGAACAAAACAACAACAAACCTTCCCCCGCAAAAAAAAAAATAAAAAAATCCCCAACCAAAAAAAACAAAACTCCAAAACCAGTTAACTTCTGTGAGGTTTATTTGCTCTGATGACTAGTTGGAAGTCTGGAGTCTAAGGAGAATCTAGGAATCTAAAGATTCTGTTCAGTTTGGCCGCTAGCACACAGGACTTGTCCAGATGATGTGCTCGCTCACAGACTTCATCTGGTTCAAGAACAATTCCTGCTTCAGCCTTCAGCAGAGAGGGAAGCTCAGGCAAAGCCAAGCCAGTCCAAGCTGCCCTCAGAGGCAGCAGGAACACCCAGAGTGCTCTCTTAATGCCTCGGAGCACAGCACTTCCTCTGGGGAGTCCTGAATGTCCCCAGTGGGACACCAAAGTCAGGAGGAGCATTTGGCACAGCTCTGCTGACACCTGCACAGAGTGCACTGTCCCTCAGACAAGAAATACACCAGACATACCCAGAATCTCCAGGTACTTCTTCTTCTCAGTCTCCGGTTTTGGAGCAGCCATGCTTCCCACTCCCTGCTGCTCTGCAGTGGCATCATGGTTTGGCCAGGAAGTGTGTTTCTGATCTGTGAGGTTTATTTGCTCTGATGACTATTTGGAAGTCTGGAGTCTAAGGAGATTCCAGGAAGCTAAAGATTCCGTTCAGTTTGGCCACTGGCACACAGGACTTGTCCAGATGATTTGCTAGTCCACAGCCTTCATCTAGTTCAAGAACAATCGCTGCTTCAGCCTTTAGCAGAGAGGGAAGCTCAGGCAAAGCCAAGCCAGTCCAAGCTGCCCTCAGAGGCAGCAGGAACACCCAGAGCGCTCCCTCGCTGCCTCAGAGCACAGCACTTCCTCTGGGGAGTCCTGAATGTCCCCAGTGGGACACCAGACTCAGGAGGAGCATTTGGTACAGCTCTGCTGACACCTGCACAGAGTACACTGTCCCTCAGACAAGAAATACGCCAGACTTACCCAGTATCTCCAGGTACTTCTCAATCTCCGGTTTCGGAGCAGCCATGCTGCACCCCTTGTCAGTCTCCGGTTTTGGA
Organism: Passer montanus; assembly: GCF_014805655.1. Classification (NCBI taxonomy): domain Eukaryota; kingdom Metazoa; phylum Chordata; class Aves; order Passeriformes; family Passeridae; genus Passer; species Passer montanus. The sequence goes on from NW_024372614.1 coordinate 10,844, forward strand.
GCAGCCATGCTGCTGTCAGAACTGGAGATGAACAAACTGCCCCAGCTTGAGTTCCCAGGTTCAACAGAATAGATTCCCCCAGGTAATGCTGCTGCACCAGCAGGTTTAATGCCAGAGCCCATGGTGTGCTGAACCTGTCACACTTCTGGTGGAGACAGTTCCTGTGCCTCACACCAACCTTGGGGCCCTTCATTGCCAGTTGCATTCTGGAAGTCTTTGCAGACTGCCAGGTGAGATGTCAACACTTGCACCTCAAGTCAACGAGAACAAAGCAGTCAGAGACTACAGCTTGTCCCTATCAGCCAAGAGTCATTGACTGTGAGGATAGGGAAAGAACTGATTTAAAAGGGATACAGACAGGGATTCAGTCCTCCATCTGGGTCACCATGTTCCACTGTAAAGAAACAGGGTGAGCAGCAACAGGCCAGCAGGAATCAATTTGCATGACTGCTGGCCAAAAGGCCAAAGGACAAGTCCCACTGTTCAGGGCAGCAGCTGAGATTCAGCACAGCAGGAAATGTCCTTCAGAGTGACTGTGATCCACACTAGAGCAGGATGGCACTCAGAGGCATGGTCCCACTCCCTGCTGCTCTGCAGAGGAAAAGCAAGAAGGGCAGAAAGCATCAGTTTGGTGACTGCACTGGCTGTCCCTCCCTCCCTCACACACTTGATTTTGTAGAGCCTGAGGGAGGGGATTAACTTTCTCTCTGATGATTTTCATTTCTTCCTCCAGCCTCTTCTCCCTTGTCTTGTCCCTGTCCTCAGATTCCTGCAGCTCTGCCTGCATTTCTTCCTTGATGGTTTGTAAGCAACAATGGAGAGGAAGTTTCATATCTGAAGGGAAAAGAGCAACAGGTACCAAGCGCCACTTCAACAGTGTATCACCGACAGTACAGAACCACTCGAGATGCTGTGGTTCCCATCCATAAAATGATTTGAGAGCTGGAGAGCCAAGGGGTGGTCAGCAAAACCCATTTGCCCTTCAACAGCCCCATCTGTCCTGTGTGTAAATCTGAAGGAGGATGGAGACTGACGGTGGACTACTGTGCATTGAATGAAGTGACTCCACCACTGAACACTGCCGTGCCAGACATGTTAGAGCTGCAGTACGAGCTTGAGCCCAAGGCAGCGAAGTGGTATGCCACTATCGATATTGCCAATGCATTTTTCTCCATTCCTCTGGCAGCAGAATGCAGGCCTCAGTTTGCCTTCACATGGAGGGGAGTACAGTACACCTGGAAGCAACTGCCCCAGGGGTGGAAGCACAGTCCTACCATCTGCCATGGATCCAGACTGCACTAAAAAAGAGTGAGGCTCCAGAATACCTACAGTGTACTGATAACATCATTGTGTGAGGGAACACAGCCGCAGAACTGTTTGAGAAAGGAGAGAAAATCATCCAAATCCTTCTGGGAGTGGGTTTTGCCATCAAAAAGAGCAAAGTAAAGGGACTGGCTTGTGAGATTCAGTTCCTAGGAGTAAAGTGGCAAGGCAGATGGTGTCAGATTCCTATGGATGTCATCAACAAGATCACAGCTATGTCTCCACCAACCAAGAAGAGGGAAACACAAGCTTTCCTAGGTGCCATGGGCTTTTGGAGAATGCACATTCCTGAGTACAGTCAGATTGTGATCCCTCTTTACCTGGTAACCTGCAAGAAGAATGATTTCCACTGGGGCCCTGAGCAGCAACAAGCGTTTGCCCAGATTAAGCAGGAGATCACTCATGTGGTAGCCCTTGGCACAGTATTGGCCCAGGACAGGATGAGATGAGAAGAACATATTCTATTCTGCAGCTGGGAACCGTGGCTTGTTCTGGA
>NW_024372615.1:0-525 GCF_014805655.1 Passer montanus
CCCTCCAGAACTCCAAAAATCCCTCCCAGTGTCCCCAAGGTCCCTCCAAGTGCCAACAAGGACCCCCAAACTCCCTCCCAATTAAACCAACCCCCCCCAAACTCCCTCCCAGTAACACCCAGCGCCCCCAAACTCCATCCCAGTTCCACAAGGACCCCCAAACTCCATCCCAGTGACACCCAGCAACCCTAAAATCCCTTCCCGTGCCCACCAGAACCCCAAAAATTCCTCCCAGCCCCACCCAAACTCTCTCCGAGTGCCAACAAGGACCCCCAAACTCCCTCCCAGTCACAACCAGCGCACCCACACTCCCTCCCAGTGACACCCAGCACCCCAATAATCCCTCCCAGCGTTCCCAAACTTTTTCCCCGGTTCTGACAAGGACCCCTAAGTTCCATCCCAGTCATGCCCAGCACCTATAAAATCCCTCCCAGTGCCCACCAGACCCCCAAAAATCCCTCCCAGCGCCCCCAAACTCCCTCCCAGTTAAAGCAAACACCCCCAAACTCCCTCCCAGTCTCACCC
>NW_024372616.1:0-2552 GCF_014805655.1 Passer montanus
GTGTGCTAGTCTGGCCAAATTGATCAGAATACTTGACCTTCTAGATTCCCTTCAGACTCCACTGGAGAGAAAATGCTTCAGAGAAATTGATTGCCTGTGGGGCTGGTTTCATACTGGTGTTGTTTTCCTGAGTGGTATATCACTTCTACTACTCCTTCTACATTTTACTTGGACATCTCTGTATTTCATGAGCTATCCTGGTCTCCTTGGAAAGAGCACCAGGTGATCGGACAAATAGGAGAGGGAGAGGTCTTTTTAGAATATCCCAAAAGTTTAAGACTTGTATTCTTAGAGCAATCCCTAGGAATCAGAGGAATTCCCTAGGAAAAGAGGTCTTTTCAAAGTGCACCAAAAGAAGAAAAACAGGATTTGTTTTGTTTTGTTTTTTTACAATCCCTCTTTGACATTTTAGTTGTATGCTTAGGGAGATGCATTTGATGCCCCCATCAAAGAGACACATGTATGTGGCAGGGCCAGATTAAACTGCCCTGGAGGCAATTCTCAGGAGAAAGCCTGCAGCCCCTCTGCTGCATGTTCCTCCGGTACCAGGCACTTTGTCACGGCTAATGCCCAGCCAGTGAATACTCTTGGAATACTAAGCATTGGTCTCAATCCCTGCTCTCTAGGAAAGCACAGCAAGGCATTGGTGACTGCTGTGCAACTGAGTTGCTTCTTGCAACTGGTAATAGCTGCCAGTGCAGTGCTGTCAGGGAATAAGTGGTCACGTACAGAGCAGAGCCAGTTTAGTCCGTGTCTGCCATCAGCTGTTGGGGCAAAGTGTGAATAGATCTACTCCTCCATGGCTCTGAACTCAGTGACACTCCTGTTCTGTCTTCAGTGGGGTCAGCAGCTTCTAGCAGTGCTCAGTCTGGCTCTGGCTTCCTCCCAGTGCTTGTCAGTGGCCATTCATGGGCTTTGCCAGGGTTTTTGTCCTACCTGCCCTGCCACTGAGGGCTGCTGTGGCTGCAGGGGCTGGAGCCTTCCTTAGCTGTGAGGTTTCAGCAGCCACCCCATTGCTGCAGCTTTGCCAGGAGTCGTGACAGGATCAGCATCTCATTTGTGCAGGTGTCTGTGTCTCGGCAGCAGCTGAGCAGCAGCGCTGTCCTTGTTAGCCATCTCGGCTGTGCCCTTTGGGAAGATGGGGCACGTGGGTGCTGTTCAAGGGGCCAAGTCCAGTGCCCATGGCTGCTGCAGCCCAGGCTGAAGAGCAGCACTCGTAGTTCTTCACGGAGTGGGCAATGGGCACAGTCATCTTCAGAGCTTAGCCTGCTCATAAATGAAGAGGGTCCTAATTCTTACAGCCGTTGTTCCTGGTCATAGCATGAGCTGCTGTTGTCTAAAAGGGTCAAGGCATTATTTAGGCCAACCGCTGAGAGGCAGAGAAGGTCCCCTCTTCTCCTGGATTTCACTTTGTAATATTCTTCCTGCCCTGCAAAAAGCAGCTGTTTTTTGATAAAAATTCAGCACAGATCCCAGGGTGCATTGAATCTTTGGAAGTTCAGAACCTTCTGCTGAATCTCACAAGAGACTGTTTATTCCCAAGAAAATGAAGGGCCGTGACTTTTCAGCTCTCCTTCCCCTTTGTAGATGACAACCACTTGCCTTGGTGCCACTGCTGTTTTGGGACATGATTTTTTTGCTGAGTATCAGAGGAGAAGTGCAGAGAAAGCACCACAGAAATGATTGTCCTTGTGCTGTTCCCACTATTTTCCATTGCCTTGCGTGCCAAAAGACTAGGCTAGGAGACACATTATTTGCCGGGTTTGTTTTTCCCGTTTGTGACTGTCCCTTATGCAAGGTTTTCCAAAGGGTGTTAGCACTCCTGCACCTCTGCCTGCCCTGTGAAAAAGCTGTGAAAACTGTGTCTCCTTGCTGCTGGAGTTAATGGTGCAATTGTGCATGAAAGCGACGAAGCAGCTGCTGGCATGTGTCTGCTTCCAGATTTATCTCTGCTGTCACAAAATGCCATTTTCCCCTGCTTGCCACCTAAGCCATTTCCTTTCCCAGGGATGTGCCTTCCTCATTGAGATGGCACAGAATGCAAGCTCTGGATAGCCTAGGTGGAGTGTGTCTTCCTTTGATTCTGTCTTCCTTTACCAGTGACGTGGAAGCACAACTCAGCTGTCGTCTTTTCTTCCCTCCGGCAATTTAGCTGTGCACATTCATCTCCACGCTGCTGTTTTCATCTTCCAGCTACCTTGTCAGTGAGGCTGTCTGGCTGGTGCTGGAGTACATGGATGGAGGCTCTTTAGCAGAGGTGATCAGCGAGAAAAGGATGGCTGTAGGACACATAGCAGCTGTCTGTCGGGAGGTAAGGGATCCTGCTTGTGCTTGGCATGGCTTGGACAGCTTTGTCCTTTGAAAGCGCTGCTAAGTGAGTGATTCCATGGTCAGAGCTTTCTTGCTGTGCTGCTCTTATGCTTCAGAGAAGAAAGGAGCACCTGGACGGAACTGCCTGCCAGTGTTCCTGCCCTTCTTATAGTCTGCGCTTAAGTCTTATCTACTTTTGCTAAACTCTCTGTGTCTTTTTCATTTTTATTTTCTGTTCTGCA
>NW_024372617.1:0-525 GCF_014805655.1 Passer montanus
AAACCAGTACAAACCAGTATCAAACCAGTCCAAACCAGTAAGCCCCATTTTCCCCCTTTTTCCTCCATTTTTAACCCTTCAATCCCCCCAAACCCCCCCAAATTTCACCCCAGCGTCCCCTCAACCCCTCCCAGTCCAAACCAGTACAAACCAGTCCAAACCAGTACAAACCAGTACAAACCAGTAACCCCAAATCCCCATTTTGCGCTTTTTTCCTCCATTTTCCCCCTTTTCCCCCCATTTTTAACCCTTCAATCCCCCCCAATCCCCCCCAAATTTCACCCCAAACCCCTCCCAGTGCCCTCCCAGTACAAACCAGTAACCCCCAGTCCCAAACCAGTATAAACCAGTACAAACCAGTATCAAACCAGTACGAAAATCTGACTTTAACATTGATTTTTCCCATTTTTTCCCATTTTTAACCCTTTCACTCCCTCCCACTGCCCCCAAACCCCCCCAGATTTCACCCCAGCCCCCTCCCGGTGCCCTCCCAGTACAAACCAGTATGAAACCAGTACAAACCAG
>NW_024372618.1:0-525 GCF_014805655.1 Passer montanus
CTCCTCAAGAGAAATGAGTCTGGGGGGCTTGTCAAGAAAGGTGGGTCTGGGGATCTCCTCAAGGGAGGTGAGTCTGGGGGTGTCAGAGCCCTCCTCAAGAGAGGTAAGTCGGGGGGGATCTTGGGGCTCTCCTCAAGGGAGGTGAGTCTGAGGGGTCTCAGGGGTCCCTGCACTCATCTCCTCCTGCCCTGATGGCCAGTCTGTGCCATCCTTTGCTGGTGGTGCTTCCACAAGAGCTCTGTGCTAGGCTGGAGCTCATCCCTGGAAGTGCAGGGCAGGCAAAGAATGTGCTAATGGGGGTAATTTATGGGCTTGCCCTGCCTGCTTCCCACTGCTGGCCCTGGCTGCTCTCCTTGGAGGCTGGAGGTGTCTGTGCAGGTCTCTGCAGCCAGGAGCTACATTTTCTGCCCATTTCTGCTGGAAGTTGAGCTGCTGCTGGAGGAGAGGGTTGGGAAGTTCCCAAAGCTGTCCCCTCTTTCTTTATTATTTCTCCTGTTTATTTCTCCTATTTATTTACCCTGTTTA
>NW_024372619.1:0-525 GCF_014805655.1 Passer montanus
TTCCCGCGGCGTGACGTCATCGATCCGCCTGTGACGTCATCGAGCCGCCGGTGACGTCATGGGGAGGGTTGGGAGGAATTTTGAGGGAATTTTGAGGGATTTTGGGGGAATTTTGTGGAATTTTGGGGGAATTTTTGGGGAATTTTGGGGAATTTTGAGGATTTTTGGGGGAAATTTTGAGGGATTTTTGGGAATTTCAGCGATTTTTGGGAGTCCTGAGTGGTTTGGGGGGAATTTGGGGGAATTTTCAGGGATTTGGGGCAATTTTTAGGGATTTTTGGGGGCACTTTCCGGGATTTTGGGGGCACTTTCTGGGATTTTTGGGGAAATTTTCCAGGATTCTTTTGGAATTTCCTGCATTTTGCCACAAATTTCCCACAATTTTGGAGAATTTCGGGTGAATTTTTCGCGATTTCCGCTGAATTTCCCAGAATTTTGGAGAATTTTCGTCATTTTCGGGTGAATTTCTTGCAATTTTTGGCGAATTTTTGGTGAATTTCCCTCAATTTCCACTGAATTTCCTGG
>NW_024372620.1:0-525 GCF_014805655.1 Passer montanus
TCACTCATTTTTTGTCACATTTTAATCCCCTTTTCCCCATTTTAATCCCATTTTTCACCTATTTTTGTCACATTTTAATCCAATTTTTCACCCATTTAAATCCCAATTTTCAGCCATTTTTGTCACATTTTAATCCCATTTTTCTCCATTTTCTCCCATTTTTTGTTACATTTCAATGCCACTTTTCCCCATTTTTCCCCATTTTAATCCCATTTTTCACCCATTTTTTGTCACTTTTTAATCCCATTTTTCCCCATTTTTTCTCCTGTTTTAATCCCATTTTTCACCCATTTTTTGTCACTTTTTAATCCCATTTTTCCCCATTTTTTCTCCTGTTTTAATCCCATTTTTCACCCATTTTTGGTCACTTTTTAATCCCATTTCCCCCCCCCATTTTTCACCCATTTTTCCCCATTTTAATCCAATTTTTCACCCATTTTTTGCCACATTTCAATCCCATTTTCCTCAATTTAATCCAAATTTTTACCCATTTTTTCCCATTTTAATCCCATTTTTCACTCATTT
>NW_024372621.1:0-525 GCF_014805655.1 Passer montanus
GGGGAGGGGTCCCGGCAGAGGGGGGGGGGTCAGCGGGACACGGACCCCCCCGCCCGGGCACTCACGTAGTCATGGAAGGCCTTGGCCTCGCTGGAGTGCTCGCAGGTCTCCCGGCGGTCCGGGGCGGCGCAGTACAGATCCCAGAACACGCTGCCAGAACGGGGGGCGGCGGTGAGGACCCCCCCCAATTCACACACCAGCCCCGTCCCCAGCGAGCCCCGCGCCGGCGGGGGCGGGGGGCTGCGGCGGGCCCCCCTCGGCCGGGGCCCCCCGGCTCTGCCTGTTTTCCCTGGAAACGGAGCCCAAATTCCTGCGACTTTACATCAGGCTGCAGCATCCCGGCCGGGTGGGGAGGGGGGACCCCTGCCCGAGCCCCCCGCCCCGGGGGGGGCAGCACAGCGGCCCCGATTGTTTCTGGGTGCCCCCCCCACCCCCAGGTTTGGGGGTGCTGGCGGGGTGCCAGCTTGACCCCCCCAAAATCACCAAAAAACAATCGCTGCCCCCCCCCCGAGCCCCCCCACCCCC
>NW_024372622.1:0-525 GCF_014805655.1 Passer montanus
GCTTCAATTGAATTTTTCTTTCATATTTTATGTCTCTTTTTGCTTCAGTTGAATTTTTATTTCTTTTTTTTCGTGTCTCTTTTCACTTCAATTGAATTTTTCTTTCATATTTTGATAGAAGCCAGAGATTCCATGTAATATTATGAATATGGATCCGTGGCCAGCAGCTATGTGGAAAAATCAATATATTCCCAGTTCACTCCCAGGTGTTTTATTGCTAAAGGCGTTGGGCAGAGCAAGTGCAGTGCCAGGAATGGATCCTGCTTAAAAGGGAGCAGGGAAAAATGGCTGGAAATGGCTTCAAATTGAAGGAAAAAATGGGTTCCTGGGGTTTCTAGATTGCAGGAATTACGTTGCAGTTAAATAAAGATGAACGGGAATGGGAGAGGATCAGGAATCATTTTCAGAGTGGAAATGCCAATTAAAATATGCTTATTTTAAACATTATTGGGCTGACCAAGCAGGAGGTTCTCCCTCTGAATTATTTCTATTCCTGGTTAGAATATTCCATTTTTCCTGTGTAAT
>NW_024372623.1:0-525 GCF_014805655.1 Passer montanus
AGTAAATCCATCATGATGTTATTTCAGTCACAGTTTGTTCAATTTTTCAGTGCCCTTTTTTCCATTAAAGGCATAAGAATAAGTTAAATTTTGCTGAATGTATAACTTTTAAGAATATTATTTTTTTAATTCTGTGATGTTTAATTTAATGTAAATTCAGGATTGACATGATTAAGCAAAGTTAAACTTCATTATTGTTAGATTTGAGCAATGTTAAGTTACATACTATTAATTTGAAATCCTGTTGTTCTGGATTGAAATATCATGTGTGTATTCTATTTGCCATCTGTCACAGGTAGGGCAGTTACCTTCTGTTAATTAGGGAGTTAATTGTACCCCATATAGCCCCCACAGATCCCCAAACACCTGCAAGGACTTCCAACTTTCTAAACTCCTTCTTGTGAGAGGAGCCTTGGAGCAGCTGGTTTCAATCCCAGCCCGAGATTTTTCAAGATTTTGTATGTAAAGAATTATAGAGGTCGAATGAAACCTTTGGAGAATTTGTCCTACAGGATTAATGATGGC
>NW_024372624.1:0-525 GCF_014805655.1 Passer montanus
ATTTGGGGTGTGGGATTTGGGGTGTGGGGGGTCTGGCTGTGGTTTGGGGGGGGGAACCTTCCAGGGACCCTTTTTGGGGCTCTTGGGTTCGTTTCGGGGTTCAGCTCCCGTGGAGGGGTTGTGACCCTCGGGGGTCCCTCTGGGGGGGGGGGGTGACACTCGGGGGTCCCTCTGGGGGTCTGTGACACTCGGGGGTCCCTCTGGGGGGTCTGTGACCCTCGGGGGTCCCTCTGGGGGGGTCTGTGACACTCGGGGGGTCTGTGACCCTCGGGGGTCCCTCTGGGGGTCCGTGCCCCCCGTTGGGAGCTGTGGGGCCGGGCCCCGTGCCCCCCCTGAGGCCGTGCCCCCCCAGTTCGGGCCGGAGCTGGTGCTGGTGTCGGCCGGGTTCGACGCGGGCCGGGGGGACCCCCTGGGGGGGTGCCTGGTGTCCCCCCAGACCTTCGGCCTCATGACCCACCTGCTGGGGGGGCTGGCGGGGGGGCGCCTGCTGCTGCTGCTCGAGGTGAGCCGGGGGTCCCGGGGGTC
>NW_024372625.1:0-11980 GCF_014805655.1 Passer montanus
GCCGCTGTCGCGACCGATCGCGACCGACGGCGACCCCCCCCCAGCCCCCCGGCCCCCCCCGCGCTCGGCACGGCCAATGGTCCCGCCCAGGCGGGAGCCGGCGCTGATTGGCCGAGCGGGCTGTCAATCAACGCCTCAAAGGGAGGGGCGGGGCGCTCGGAAGGGTTGTCATGGCAACAGGGGATGGGGATGGGGATTTTGGGGTTTTTTGTGGGGGTTCGAGGGGATTTTTTGAGAATTTCGGGACGCCGGGAGAGATTTTGGGGGATTTTGTTGGGTTTTGGGGGTGTGTGGGGATTTTGAGCGATTTTGATCGGGAATTTGGGGTTTCGGGGGTTTTTTGCGTGTTTCGGTGGGTTTTAGGGATTTTTTCGTGGATTTTGGGAGCATTGGGAGGGATTTTGGCGGCGTTGAGGGGTGTGGGAGGTTTTTAGGGGATTTTGGGCGATTTTGGACGGGAGTTTTGGGGGTTTTTGTGACATTGAGGGGGGAACACGGAGCCGCAGCCCCCAGACATCCGGGGACACACCTGGACAGATGCGCGAGCCTTCAATGTCCCCTAAAATCGCCCAAAATGTCCCAAATTCACCCCAAAAATCCACCCGCTCCCCCTTGGAGGACCCCGCGCTCTCCCCCTCCCTCAGGAAAACATGGCGGCGCCCTACGCGGCCTCTCCTCATCTCTATGGTCGTCACGCCCCCCTCCCTTATTGGGAGACACCGCCCCCGCTGCGTGCTCTGATTGGTTGTCACGAAGAAAGTGGGCGTGACCTATTCCACCAGAGTATATAAAGCGACGCTGGCAGGCGTCCCCTTCTTTCCGGGCCCGCGAACGCGGCGCAAATAAGGTGAGGCCGCTCTCGCCGCCGGTACCGGGGATCCCTACGGGGCTCCCGCCGCCTCTTCCAGAGCCTCTCCGGTACCACCGGGACCTCCCCGGGATTTACCGGGAGCGGCAGCATCGCTTTAATGCGGAGCTGAGGCCTCGGCAAACCTCTGAGGCCTGCGCGGAGCTCTGAGGGCGCAAGCGCGGCGCGGGCGCCCCCTAGCGGGAAAGAATGGCGCGCATGCGCAGAGCCCGCCACGTGGTTGGTGGTGGGGGGCGCTGGAAATTTGGGAATTTTGGGAAAATTTGGGCGTTTTCGGGGAAATTTGGGATTAAAGAATATGGCGATGTGGCCCCGCAGCAGTCGCCATGCCCGTGGCCAGGAGCTGGGTGTGTCGCAAGACCTACGTGACCCCGCGGCGCCCCTTCGAGAAGTCGCGGCTCGACCAGGAGCTGAAACTGATCGGTAAAACTGAGGGGAAAATGGGAATTTTGGGGGATTTGTGAGGGGAAAAAATGGAAATTGTGGAAGTTGTGAGGGGAAAAAGTGGTTTTTGGGGAGGGATAAAGGGGTTTTCGGGGGAAAAATGGGGTTTGGGGGGGGAAATGGGGTTTTTGAGGGGAAAAAATTAGAATTTGTGGGGATTTTTGAGGGGGAAATTCTGGGTTTTTGAGGATTTTCGAAAGAAAAAATGGGAATTTTGGAAACTATGAGGGGGAAAAAAGTTAGATTTGAGGGGAAATAAGGGGATTTCCGGGGGAAGAGATGGAGTTTTGGGCGGGTTTGGGGAAAAAATGGGATTTTTGAGGGGAAAATTTGGATTTTGGGGGCTTTTTGAGGGAGAAATTGAGAGGAAAAATCCGGGTTTTGAGGGCAAAAGGAATAAAAACGGCTTTTGAGATGAAAAAAAACATTGTGGGGAAAACAGTGAAGAAAATTAGGGAAGAAAACCCAGATTTTAAGAGGAAAAAAATTCAGATTATGAGGAGAAAATGTTATATTTTTGAAAAAAAACTGGATTTTTTTGGGGAAAAAAGGATTTTTTTCGAAAAAAGGGAACTTTGAAGGGTAAATTGAGGTTTTGAAGGGAAAATGGGGGGAAAAAAGGGATTTTGGGGAAAAAAGGATTTGTGAGAAGAAAGTGGATTTCGGAGGGAAAGATTTTGAGGGAAAATCGGGATTTTGGGGGGAAAGTTTGACTTTGAGGGAAAAAAGATTTTATTGAGATAAAGAAAAAAAGGAGATTTAGAGGAAAAATGATGATTTTAGGGGAAAAAATCTAGATTTTATGGGAAAAAATCTAGATTTTACAAGGCAAAAAAATCAAATTGCTCATTTTTCCCCCCAAACGCTCAGGCAACGCGCTGCTGCGGCGCCTGGTGCGCATCGGCGTGCTGGACGAGGGCAAGATGAAGCTGGATTACATCCTGGGGCTGAAGATCGAGGATTTCCTGGAGCGCCGCCTGCAGACCCAGGTCTTCAAGCTGGGCCTGGCCAAGTCCATCCACCACGCGCGCGTGCTCATCCGCCAGCGCCACATCCGGTGGGTGACGGGCACAAATCCCTGAAATTGCCACGTTTTGGGTGAAATTCCCGCGGTTTTGGGAGCGCTCGGCAAGGCTTCACTGCGGCTCCGCCGTACACCTTGCGAAGGGCAGCAAAACAAAGGGTGCACATCCAGGTAAAAAACACAAATTCCCAAATTTTAGATGATTTTGGATGATTTAGGATATTTCGGAGTGGTTTCAGGGATGTACGTCCTGAAATTTTGGTGTTAAATCCCAATTTTTGTCTTTTTTCCCCAAATTTTTGGATTTTTTCCCGCCGATTTTCACAGCAAGTCTCCAACTTCAGGAAGCAAATTTTTGGGCGTAAAACCCACAAATTTCTGCTGTAAACCCCCAAATTTTTGCCGTAAACCCCCAGATTTTTACCGTAAAACCCCCAAATTTCGCCGTGTGAAATTCCCGCGGTTTTGGGAGCGCTCGGCAAGGCTTCACTGCGGCTCCGCCGTACACCTTGCGAAGGGCAGCAGAAAGAGGGGGAAATGCAGGTAAAAAAGGTCAAATTCCTCAGATTTTGGATGATTCTGGATTTTTTGGGGTGGTTTCAGAAATCTATATCCTGAAATTTTGGTGTTAAATCCCAATTTTTGTCTTTTTTCCCCAAATTTTTGGATTTTTTCCCGCCGATTTTCACAGCAAGTCTCCAACTTCAGGAAGCAAATTTTGTGGGTTTTTTCCCAAATTTTGTCAGCTTTTCCCCTAAATTTAGGATTTTGAGTATGTTTAGGATGGTGTATGGTGGGTGACGGGCACAAATCCCTGAAATTCCAACGTTTTGGGTGAAATTCCCGCGGTTTTGGGAGCGCTCGGCAAGGCTTCACTGCGGCTCCGCCGTACACCTTGCGAAGGGCAGCAAAACAAAGGGTGCACATCCAGGTAAAAAACACAAATTCCCAAATTTTAGATGATTTTGGATGATTTAGGATATTTCGGAGTGGTTTCAGGGATGTACGTCCTGAAATTTTGGTGTTAAATCCCAATTTTTGGGGTTTTTTCCCAAAATTTTGGATTTTTTCCGACTGATTTTCACAGCAACTCCCCAAGTTTAGGAACCAATTTTTTGTGTTTTTCCCCCAAATTTTGGCAGCTTTTCCCCAATTTCAGGATACTGAATAAATTTAGGATGGTGTCTGGTGGGTGACAGGCAGAAATCCCTGAAATTCCCAAATTTTGGGTGAAATTCCCGCGGTTTTGGGAGCGCTCGGCAAGGCTTCACTGCGGCTCCGCCGTACACCTTGCGAAGGGCAGCAGAAAGAGGGGGAAATGCAGGTAAAAAAGGTCAAATTCCTCAGATTTTGGATGGTTTTGGATGATTTTGCACATTTTTGGGGTGGTTTCAGAAATGAACATGCTGAAATTTTGGTGTTAAATCCCAAATTTTGTCTTTTTTCCCAAATTTGACCGTAAAAACCCAAATTTTTGCCGCAAAAAACCCAAATTTTTTTTGTAAAAACTCCACATTTTTACGGTAAAAAACCAAAATACTGGGCATAAAACCCCCAAATTTTGGCTGTAAAAACCCCAAATTTTACCGTAAAACCCCCAACTTCTTACTGTAAAACCCCAAATTTTGGCCGTAAAAAACCCAAATTTTGACTGTAAATACCCTGAATTTTTGCTGTAAAAAACCCAAATTTTGGCCGTAAAAACCCCAAATTTTGGCATTAAAAAACCCAAATTTTGGCTGTAAAAACACCGAATTTTTGCCGTAAAACCTCAAATTTCACTGTAAAAACCACTCATTTTTACGGTAAAAAACCCAAATTTTTTCTGTAAAAACCTCATATATTTTACGGTAAAAAACCCAAATTTTTTCTGTAAAAACCTCATATATTTTACGGTAAAAAACCCAAATTTTGGGCGTAAACCCCCCAAATTTCATTGTAAAATCCCAAATTTTTGCCTTAAAACCCCAAATTTCATTGTAAAAACACCGAATTTTCGCCATAACACCCCCAAATTTCACCGTAAAACCCCCAAATTTGGCTCTTTTGACGCGGGGTTTTTTGGGAATCCCGGAATTGCAGGGTGAGGAAGCAGGTGGTGAACATCCCCTCGTTCATCGTGCGCCTGGACTCCCAGAAGCACATCCGCTTCTTGCACCGTAAAACCCCCACATTTTGGCCGTAAAACCCCCAATTTTGCCGTAAAATCCCCAAATTTTGACCATAACAAACCCAAATTTTTTCCATAAACCCCCAAATTTTGGCTGTAAAAACACCGAATTTTGGCCGTAAAAACCTCAAATTTCACTGTAAAACCACCGAATTTTTGCCGTAAAACCCCAAATTTTGCCGTAAAACCCCCAAATTTCGGTGTTTTGACGCGGGGTTTTTTTTGGGAATCTGGCAATTGCAGGGTGAGGAAGCAGGTGGTGAACATCCCCTCGTTCATCGTGCGCCTGGACTCCCAGAAGCACATCCACTTCTTGCACCGTAAAACCCCCACATTTTGGCCGTAAAACCCCCAATTTTGACCGTAAAAAACCTAAATTTTTGCCGCAAAAACCCCAAATTTTTTTCTGTAAAAACTCCACATTTTTACAGTAAAAACCCCAAATATTGGGCATAAAACCCCAAATTTTGGCTGTAAAAACCCCGAATTTTTGCCGTAAAAAACCCAAACTTTGGCTGTAAAACCCCCAAATTTTTACTGTAAAACCCCAAATTTTCGCCGTAAAAGACTGAAATTTTGGCCATACAAAACTCAAATTTTGACCATAAAACCCCTAATTTTTGCTCTAAAAACCCCAAATTTTGATCGTTAAACCCCAAATTTTAGCCGTAAACCACCAAATTTTAGCAATAAAAACTCCAAATTTTGGCTGTAAAACCCCCAAATTTTGGCCGTAAAAACCCTAAATTTTTGACGCAAAAAACCCAAATTTTGTCTGTAAAAACTCCACATTTTTACGGTGAAAAAACCCAGATTTTGGCCGTAAAAACCCGAAATTTTACCGTAAAACCCCCAAATTTCGCCGTAAAACCCCAAATTTTGCCGTAAAACCCCCAAATTTCGGTGTTTTGACGCGGGGTTTTTTTTTGGAATCCCGAAATTGCAGGGTGAGGAAGCAGGTGGTGAACATCCCCTCGTTCATCGTGCGCCTGGACTCGCAGAAGCACATCGACTTCTCGCTGCGCTCGCCCTACGGCGGCGGCCGGCCCGGCCGCGTCAAGAGGAAGAACGCCAAGAAGGGCCAGGGCGGCGCCGGCGGCGCCGAGGACGAGGAGGAGGATTGAGGAGAAATCCCGAAAAACGGGGATTCCCGGAATTTTGTGAGTGGGGGGGGAAAAATCCGAGGGGTTTTGGGGGAAAAAATGGCGTTGAAAGGGTTAAAAGGGGATTTTTGGGGCTTAAAAGGGATTTTTGAGAGGTATTTAAAGGGTTAAAATTGGATTTTGCGGGGTTAAAATTGGAGTTTTGGGTGTTTAAGGGGGGATTTTGGGGTTAAAATTGGAGTTTTGGGTGTTTAAGGGGGGATTTTGGGGTTAAAATTGGAGTTTTGGGGTTAAAATTGGAGTTTTGGGTGTTTAAGGGGGGATTTTGGGGTTAAAATTGGAGTTTTGGGTGTTTAAGGGGGGATTTTGGGGTTAAAATTGGAGTTTTGGGTGTTTAAGGGGGGATTTTGGGGTTAAAATTGGAGTTTTGGGGTTAAAATTGGAGTTTTGGGTGTTTAAGGGGGGATTTTGGGGTTAAAATTGGAGTTTTGGGTGTTTAAGGGGGGATTTTGGGGTTAAAATTGGAGTTTTGGGTGTTTAAGGGGGGATTTTGGGGTTAAAATTGGAGTTTTGGGGTTAAAATTGGAGTTTGAGGGGTTTGAAGGGTGAATTTTGGGTGTTTAAAGGGGATTTTTGGGGGTTTGGGCTGAGGACGAGGAGGAGGATTGAGGAGAAATCCCAGAAAGGTTTTTTTTGGGAATCTGGCAATTGCAGGGTGAGGAAGCAGGTGGTGAACATCCCCTCGTTCATCGTGCGCCTGGACTCCCAGAAGCACATCCACTTCTTGCACCGTAAAACCCCCACATTTTGGCCGTAAAACCCCCAATTTTGACCGTAAAAAACCTAAATTTTTGCCGCAAAAACCCCAAATTTTTTTCTGTAAAAACTCCACATTTTTACAGTAAAAACCCCAAATATTGGGCATAAAACCCCAAATTTTGGCTGTAAAAACCCCGAATTTTTGCCGTAAAAAACCCAAACTTTGGCTGTAAAACCCCCAAATTTTTACTGTAAAACCCCAAATTTTCGCCGTAAAAGACTGAAATTTTGGCCATACAAAACTCAAATTTTGACCATAAAACCCCTAATTTTTGCTCTAAAAACCCCAAATTTTGATCGTTAAACCCCAAATTTTAGCCGTAAACCACCAAATTTTAGCAATAAAAACTCCAAATTTTGGCTGTAAAACCCCCAAATTTTGGCCGTAAAAACCCTAAATTTTTGACGCAAAAAACCCAAATTTTGTCTGTAAAAACTCCACATTTTTACGGTGAAAAAACCCAGATTTTGGCCGTAAAAACCCTAAATTTTTGACGCAAAAAACCCAAATTTTGTCTGTAAAAACTCCACATTTTTACGGTGAAAAAACCCAGATTTTGGCCGTAAAAACCCGAAATTTTACCGTAAAACCCCCAAATTTCGCCGTAAAACCCCAAATTTTGCCGTAAAACCCCCAAATTTCGCCGTAAAACCCCCAAATTTCGGTGTTTTGACGCGGGGTTTTTTTTTGGAATCCCGAAATTGCAGGGTGAGGAAGCAGGTGGTGAACATCCCCTCGTTCATCGTGCGCCTGGACTCGCAGAAGCACATCGACTTCTCGCTGCGCTCGCCCTACGGCGGCGGCCGGCCCGGCCGCGTCAAGAGGAAGAACGCCAAGAAGGGCCAGGGCGGCGCCGGCGGCGCCGAGGACGAGGAGGAGGATTGAGGAGAAATCCCGAAAAACGGGGATTCCCGGAATTTTGTGAGTGGGGGGGGAAAAATCCGAGGGGTTTTGGGGGAAAAAATGGCGTTGAAAGGGTTAAAAGGGGATTTTTGGGGCTTAAAAGGGATTTTTGAGAGGTATTTAAAGGGTTAAAATTGGATTTTGCGGGGTTAAAATTGGAGTTTTGGTGGGATCTTCAGGGATTTTTATCCCAAATTTTGGGTGAGGTTGGGGTGGGGCCGTGCTCAATATGGCGGCGCCCATGGGGGACTTCCGGTGCGCGCTACTCTGAATATGGCG
Source organism: Passer montanus (assembly GCF_014805655.1). Lineage (NCBI taxonomy): Eukaryota > Metazoa > Chordata > Aves > Passeriformes > Passeridae > Passer > Passer montanus. Next base: position 7,612 of record NW_024372625.1, read on the forward strand.
GCACCCTAGTGCGGAACTTCCGGTTAATTCAAGATGGCCGCGCCCATTCAGCTGCACTTCCGCTCTATCATCCTCCATATCGCCGCGTACGCAGGGGAACTTCCGGTTTCCCGGTCTCAATATGGCGGCGCCTATGTGGAGGATGGAGGAATACGTAAAATGGCGGCGCCCATGAACCGGAAGCAGCGTGTCACGTGGGTGATAACCAACCAATCAGAGCGCAGTTTGGGGGCGGGTCCGCCATTGGCGGGAGATCCTCAGTGAGGTGAGGGCGGCCGGGGGTCCCTGAGAGGAATTTTGGGTTTTTTTTTTGGTATTTTGGGTTTTTTGTGGTCTTTGGAAGGGATAATGGGATTCTGGGAGGTTCCTCCGGAGTTCTGGGGGGATTTAAGGGAAAATGAGGGAGGCGGCGCAGGAACCGTGAGGGGAGGGGGAAGCTCGGAGGGGGTTTTGAGGAGATTTCGGGGTCTCTGAGGGAGTTTTGGGGTCTCTGAGGAGATTTTGGGGTCTCTTAGGGAGTCTTGGGGGATCCTGAGGGGATTTGGCGTCTGTGAGGGGATTTTGGGGTCTCTGAGGGAACTTTGGGGGATCCTGAGGGGATTCTGGGGGTCTCCGCCGCTTTAGGGGCTTCTGAGGGGATTTGAGGGTTCTCTGAGGGGATTTGGGGTCCATGAGGGGATTTTGTGGGGGCTCTGATGAGATTTGGGGTCCCTGAGGGGATTTTGGTTTCTCTGAGGGGATTTTGGGGTCCCTGAGGGAATTTTTGGGGTCCCTGAAGGGATTTTGGTTTCTCTGAGGGGATTTTGGGGTCCCTGAGGGAATTTTTGGGGTCCCTGAAGGGATTTTGGTTTCTCTGAGGGGATTTTTGGGGTCCCCACCGGTTTAGGGGGTTCTGAGGGGATTTTGGGGGTCTCTGAGGGAGTTTTGGGGATCCTGAGGGGATTTGGGGTCTGTGAGGGGATTTTGGTTTTTCTGAGGGAATTTTTGGGGGTCTCTGAGGGAGTTTTGGTTTTTCTGAGGGGATTTTAGGGTCCCTGAGGGGATTTTTGGGGTCCCTGAAGGGATTTTGGTTTTTCTGAGGGAATTTTTGGGGTCTCTGAGGGAATTTTGATTTCTCTGAGGGGATTTTGGGGTCCCTGAGGGGATTTTTGGGGTCCCTGAAGGGATTTTGGTTGCTCGCAGGGGATTTTTTGGCAAATTTTGGGATTTTAAGGGGGATTCAGGGGAAAATCTGGGAATTTTGGGCGGAAATTGGGAACTTTGAGGGGAAATTTGGGGATTTAGGTAAAAATTTGGAAATTTTGAGGGGAAATTGTAAATTTTAAGTGGAATTTTGAGGGGAATTCTGGGATTTTGAGGGAGATTTTAGGATTTTTATGGGGATTTAGGTAAAAATTTGGAAATTTTGAGGGGAAATTGGGAATTTTGAGGGGAAATTTGGGAATTTTGAGGGGAAATTTGGGAATTTTAAGTGGAATTTTGAGGGTAATTTTGGGCAAAATTGTGAATTTTAAGGGGAATTTTGGGATTTTGAGGGGGATTTGGGGAAAAATTTAGGAATTTGAGGGCGATTTGGCAAAAAAATTAATAATTTTTTGCAGAATTTCAGAATTCTGAGGGGAAAATGTGAATTTTAAGTGGAATTTTGAGGGGAATTTTGGACAAAATTGGGGATTTTGAGGGGGATTTGGCAAAAAAATGAAGAATTTTATGCAGAATTTGTGAATTTTAAGTGGAATTTTGCGGGAAATTTTGACGTTTTGAGGAGGACTTTGGGAATAATTTGGGAATTTTGAATTCTGGTCGTTTCCCATCCCCATTTTTCCCAATTTTTCCCATTTTTTCCCCGTTTCCAGCCCCATGGAGGCCCCGAAGCGAGCGGGAGCTGCCGGGGGCCCCCCCGGGGGTCCCAAGAAGTTCCGGGGGGGTCCCCAGGGCCCGTCCCAGTTCGAGGAGGAATTGGCCCAACTGGGAGAACTGGAGGAGCTGGAGGAGGAGCTGGGAATGGGGGAGGGGCTGCCCCCGGACCCCCAGAGCCAGCCCAGCGGTGAGCAGGTTTGGGGGGGTTTAGGGGAGTTTGGGGTTTTTAATTTGGGTTTTTTTGGGATTTTTAATTTGGGGGTTTTTGGGAATTTTTGGGATTTTTTATTTGGATTTTTGGGGAATTTTTGGGATTTTTTATTTGGATTTTTAATATAGATTTTTGGGGGGATTTACTGGGATTTTTGGGATTTTTAATTTGGATTTTTGGGGGGATTTATGGCGATTTTGGGATTTTTAATTTGGGATTTTTGGGATTTTTTATTTGGAATTTTGGGATTTTTTATTTGGATTTTTGGCGGGAATTGTTGGGATTTTTTGGGATTTTTTTATTTGGATTTTAAATATAGATTTTTGGGGGGATTTATTGGGATTTTTGGGGATTTTTTAGTTGGATTTTTGGGGGGATTTATTGGGATTTTTGGGGATTTTTTAGTTGGATTTTTGGGGGGATTTATTGGGATTTTTGGGATTTTTAATTTGGATTTTTGGGGATTTGGGGAAAATTTCAGGAATTTGAGGGCGATTCGGCAAAAAAATTAATAATTTTTTGCAGAATTTCAGAATTCTGAGGGGAAAATGTGAATTTTAAGTGGAATTTTGAGGGGAATTTTGGACAAAATTGGGGATTTTGAGGGGGATTTGGCAAAAAAATGAAGAATTTTATGCAGAATTTGTGAATTTTAAGTGGAATTTTGCGGGAAATTTTGACGTTTTGAGGAGGACTTTGGGAATAATTTGGGAATTTTGAATTCTGGTCGTTTCCCATCCCCATTTTTCCCAATTTTTCCCATTTTTTCCCCATTTCCAGCCCCATGGAGTCCCCGAAGCGAGCGGGAGCTGCCGGGGGCCCCCCCGGGGGTCCCAAGAAGTTCCGGGGGGGTCCCCAGGGCCCGTCCCAGTTCGAGGAGGAATTGGCCCAACTGGGAGAACTGGAGGAGCTGGAGGAGGAGCTGGGAATGGGGGAGGGGCTGCCCCCGGACCCCCAGAGCCAGCCCAGCGGTGAGCAGGTTTGGGGGGGTTTAGGGGAGTTTGGGGTTTTTAATTTGGGGTTTTTTGGGATTTTTAATTTGGGGTTTTTTGGGAATTTTTGGGATTTTTTATTTGGATTTTTTGGGGAATTTTGGGGATTTTTTATTTGGATTTTTAATATAGATTTTTGGGGGGATTTATTGGGATTTTTGGGATTTTTAATTTGGATTTTTGGGGGGATTTATGGCGATTTTTAATTTGGTTTTTTTTGGGATTTTTAATTTGGAATTTTGGGATTTTTTATTCTGATTTTTGGGGGGATTTTATTGGATTTTTTGGGGAATTTTTGGGATTTTTTATTTGGATTTTTAATATAGATTTTTGGGGGGATTTACTGGGATTTTTGGGATTTTTAATTTGGATTTTTGGGGGGATTTATGGCGATTTTTAATTTGGTTTTTTTTGGGATTTTTAATTTGGAATTTTGGGATTTTTTATTCTGATTTTTGGGGGGATTTATTGGGATTTTTTATTTGGATTTTTGGGGGGATTTTTTGGGATTTTTTGGGATTTTTAATTTGGATTTTTGGCATTTTTAATTTGGGGTTTTTGTGGTTTTTATTTTTATTTTTGGGATTTTTTTAATTTGGATTTTTGGGATTTTTATTTTGATTTTGGGGGGATTTATTGAGGATTTTTGGGATTTTTTATTTGGATTTTTGGGATTTTTTGGAGATTTTTTTGGATTTTTTATTTGGATTTTTTTCCTTTTTTAATTTGGATGTTTGGGGGGATTTTTGGGACTTTTTTATTTGGATTTTTTGCATTTTTTATTTTGATGTTTGGGATTTTTTAATTTGGATTTTTGGGGGGATTTTTGAGATTTTTTAATTTGGATTTTTGGGGGGATTTATTGGGATTTTTTATTTGGGTTTCTTCGGGAATTTTTGGGATTTTTAATTTGGATTTTCAGGATTTTTAATATGGATTTTTGGGGGGATTTTTGAGATTTCTTTTATTTGGATTTTTGGGGGGATTTTTTGGGGATTTTTTTGATTTTTAATTTGGATTTTTGGGGGACTTTTTTTGATTTTTAATTTGGGTTTTTTGCGTTTTTTTATTTTGATTTTTGGAATTTTTAATTTGGATTTTTTTGGGGAATCTTTTTTTTTTTTTCCTCTTTTTGCCTGATTTTCGCTGTTTTCACCCCATTTTCTGCTCTTTCCCCCCAGGTTCCCTCTTTGTGGGGGAGGTGCCCCCCAAGTGGCGCCGCCCGGCCCCTCCCCCGCAGCCCCCCGAGACTTTGACCTTCCTGCAGCTGGACATCGACCACTACGTGGGTCAGGAGCCCCAAAAT
>NW_024372626.1:0-524 GCF_014805655.1 Passer montanus
AAAAAAAAAAAAAAAAAGGAAAAAAAGAGTGGGTGGGTGTTCTGGTGGGAAAATCTGTACATGTTCTTCAACAGTGAGCACAACCACAAAGTGTCTCTTCAGCTTTCTTCTGTGACTATTTTTCCTGAAGGCTCCTTTTATAGCTCGATAATCTGTGGGATTTGAAGTCTCTCAGAGTTCTTCCTCCTGATGCGTTTGAAGAAAGATTTATTAATTTTTATGAATTTTGCTTGTTCTACCTCAAACTCTTCTTTCACACAGGTTTATGGACTTTTTTAACTTTCCAGATATTACTTTTCTTCTATTTTCTTCATTTCAACATGATCCCAGTTCTTTCAACACTGCTTTCACATAACTCCCCTTTCCCCTGCCTTTTAACCAGGCTTGCTTCTTTTCTCAGGACTTTTATGAGTAGTATAGATTTGTTCTCTGCTTCTAATAAAGCTTTCCTAAGAAGGCTCCAAGATGCATGTAACATTCTAAGGTTTTAATTCCCTTAACAGCACTTTTAAACCCTTTTTTTT
>NW_024372627.1:0-524 GCF_014805655.1 Passer montanus
GGGGGGGTCTCAGGACAAGCCCAGGGGTGCCCATGTCTTGACCGCTCAGGGTTAGGTTTTAGCATCAGTCAGGCACTGACATCTGACGGAGAGTGCCCAGCGGCTGGCAGTAAGGAGGGAGGCTGTGCCACTGGTACCCACTTGGCCTGAAACCCCGAGGTGCAGGATAAGGTCCACCTAGGGTCCCCTCCTGGCTTTCCCCAGCTGCGGAGTGACAGCCATCCCTCCTGCCCCCGGGCTGAGGGCTCCTGGCCGGGAGGGACGAGGGGAAGAAAGGAGGGGAGGGGGAGCCAGAGAAGGAGGCCCCCCTCCCTCCTCCCCCCCACCGCGCACCCGGGCTCCTGCGATGTGGTGAGTCACAGGCAGGTCAGGACCGCGCCGGAGGGGCGGAGGGAGCGCGGGGACCGGCTGATTTACCGCTGGGAGCCGCCACCAGCGCGGCGGAGGCGCCTGAGGGAAGGGCGCGGAGAGCCGCCCCGCAGCCCAGGTGCCGTGCGGGAGGGACGGACGGACGGACGGACGGA
>NW_024372628.1:0-524 GCF_014805655.1 Passer montanus
GTTCTGATCAGTCATAGAAAATTTCCAAGACAAGGATTTTGATAGAAATGAGGAAATTTCCTAAAGTTGCTATTCATTTTCCTACTATAGGAGATAGGCAGGGAGGGGAGATAAAGATTAAAGGCTAATTAAAAATTTTTAATTATGAATTTTAACAAGTGCCTGAGACATCTGAACTCTTAGTGGTCAATAGGTTCTCAGGAGATCCCTAATGTGCTTTCAGCCACTCTGCCCAGGGACAGCACCAGCATCACCTTTGCTGGACCCACCAGGCTCAGTCTGAGCTGTCCTTTCTCCAAGCTGCAAACAGAACCTGCCCCCAGCCAGTGCCCTGCAAACAGGCAGGTTTCTATAGGGCCAGGGAGAGTGCACAGAGATTTGGGGTCTGTGTGTGCTGGCAGGGAGAGATCAGGCACAGGGAAACTCCTGCAGGATGAAAATCTCCAGGAAGCAGAGAGAAGATCAGGCAATGAGAGAAAACAAAACCCAAAAATCCTGTGGCAGGGAGAGTTTAGAGATGTCCA
>NW_024372629.1:0-524 GCF_014805655.1 Passer montanus
CAAGCTCCAGAGCGCCCCCAGTGGTGTCCTGCGCCATTGCACCCGCTCACCCCAAAGTCCCCCAAATCCCCCCAAAATGCCCTAAAACCTCCCCAAATCCTTGAAAACCACCCCAGATCTTCTCCCAATCTTCCAAAAATCCACCAAAAAACCCCCAAAATCCCCCAAATCCACCCCAAACCCCCCAAAATCCCCTCAGACTTCCCTTTGCTCCCCACAAGCTCCAGAGCGCCCCCCGGTGGTGCCCTGGGCTATTGCACCCGCTCACCCCAAAACCGCCCCAAATTGCCCCAAAACCCCCGGGATTTGCCCCAAAATGGCCCCAAATGGCCCAAAATGCCCCGCAGGCTCCATCGCGCCGCTGGCCGAGCTGTGTGACGTGGCGCACGCCCACGGCGCGCTGACCTTCGTGGACGAGGTGCACGCCGTGGGGCTCTACGGGCCCCGGGGCGGCGGCATCGCCGAGAGGGACGGAGCGTGCGGCAAGGTGGACGTGGTGTCCGGGACCCTCGGTACGGGGGGAC
>NW_024372630.1:0-524 GCF_014805655.1 Passer montanus
TCCCCAGTGCTCCCAGTGTCCCCAGTCCTTCCCAGTGTCCCCAGTGCCCCCAGTGCTGCCAGTGCTCCCAGTTCAGTGTCCCCAGTGCTCCCAGGGCTCCCAGTGTCCCCAGTGCTCCCAGTTCAGTGCCCCCAGTGCTCCCAGTGCCCCCAGTGCTCCCAGTGCCCCCAGTTCAGTGCTCCCAGTGCCCCCAGTTCAGTGCTCCCAGTGCTCCCAGTTCAGTGCTCCCAGTCCCTCCCAGTGCTCCCAGTTCAGTGCTCCCAGTGCCCCCAGTTCAGTGCTCCCAGTTTGGGCTCCCAGTCCCTCCCAGTGCTCCCAGCTGGGGCTGGCTGACCTCCATCTTGGTCTGGATCCAGGGCCCCACGCGGTTGGCCTGGCTGCCGAACTGGCGCCGCAGGCGCTCGTTGGAGTTCTGCCGGCTCTGCTCCTCCTGCAGCGCCTGGTCCCGCTTGGGCACCAGCTGCTGCACCTGCAGAGGGGGAAACGTCAGTGGGGAAACGGGAAAAAACGGGAAAAAACGGGAA
>NW_024372631.1:0-524 GCF_014805655.1 Passer montanus
CACTGAAACAACAATATTTCTTATTACAGGAGAAAATAAAAGTATTTTCTTAAAGTTCTGTAAGTAAATATTTTCAATGTCCATAGATCTGCTTATCCTCAGCACAGGGCTGGTAAGCAAACATTTCATTTCATATTTAGTAAACTTCCCTGCTGCCTGATGTAAAGAATGGGAATGATTACAGTTATCTAAGAATCAGTTCTATTAAGAACTATAAGTTCTATGTAAGTTCTACCAGTTAAGACCTTAGAAGATGAAGGTACCTGTGTGTATATATGGCACTTTGTCATCCACCATCTATGTAATATAACTGTGTTATTTTAAAACAATATTTAAGCTGCCCTTCTACATGTTTGTTTCTCTTTGGTGTAAGTATAGGCAAATCAGTAAAAAAACCCAAACCCCTCTGTAGAACAGGCACTTAAGAATTTGGTATCAAGATCATTAGAGAATATTAAAGAATAAATGGTTCAGAAACAAGTGACCTCCCTACCCTGTTATTTATTTCTTTTAGAAGAAAAATA
>NW_024372632.1:0-524 GCF_014805655.1 Passer montanus
CTGACCACACACGGTGAGGGGGGATTTGGGGGGATTTTAGGGGTTTTAGGGTGGGTTTTGGGGGGTTTCTGAGGGGTTTTATGGTGGGTTTTGGGTGGATTTTGGAGTGGTCATCCTGAGGGTGTGGGGTGGCCAGAGAGAGTCCTGCTGACCACCCACAGTGAGGGGGCATTTGGAGGGATTTTGGGGTGTTTTAGGGTGGATTTCGGGGAGTTTTGAGGGTTGTTTTGAGGGTTTTAGGGTGGGTTTTGGGGATTTTAGTGTGAGTTTTGGGTGGATTTTGGAGTGGTCATCCTGGGGGTGGGGCGGCCGGAGAGCGCCCTGCTGACCACACACGGTGAGGGGGGATTTGGAAGGATTTTGGGGTGTTCGAGGGGTTTTAGGATGGATTTCGGGGGGGGTTGAGGGTTTTTTTGAGGGTTTTAGGGTGGGTTTTGGGGATTTTAGTGTGGGCTTTGGGTGGATTTTGGAGGGGTCATCCTGAGGGTGTGGGGAGGCCGGAGAGCGCCCTGCTGACCACACAC
>NW_024372633.1:0-524 GCF_014805655.1 Passer montanus
GGGTTTCCCATTGGGATTTCAGGAATTCCCGTTGTAATTTCAGGAATTCCGTCAGGATTTTGGGGTTTCCCATCGGGATTTTGGGGTTTCTCGTTGGGATTTTGGGGTTTCCCTGCAGGATTTTGGGATTTCCCATTGGGATGTCAGGAATTCCCTTTGGGATTTCAGGAATTCCTGTCAGGATTTTGGGGTTTCCCATTGGGATTTGGGGTTTCCCTTTGGGATTTGGGGTTTCCCATTGGGATTTCAGGAATTCCTGTTGGTATTCCAGGAATCCCCATTAGGATTTCGGGGTTTCCCTTTGGGATTTCGGGGTTTCCCTTTGGGATTTTGGGTTTCCCTTTGGGATTTTGGGTTTCCCTGCAGGATTTTGGGGTTTCCTTTTGGGATTTTGGGTTTCCCTCGGGATTTTGGGGTTTCCCTCGGGAATTCCCGTCAGGATTTTGGGGTTTCCCTCGGGATTTTGGGGTGCTCACCCGGTAGCCCCGCAGGTGGCCCCGCAGGTCCCGCGCGGCCCCGCCCAG
>NW_024372634.1:0-524 GCF_014805655.1 Passer montanus
AGTGTCTGCTGCTGAACTGCCTTCACGAGTGCCTGTGAGAATCTAAAGCACTGTAAAAGAGGCCAGCATGGCTAACACTCTGCTTGACCCACTGGTCACAAGCAGAAGACAGACACTACTTGGTGGAAAAATATGGCTCTGAGCAGTAGCTTGAGCTGCAGTAGCCATAAGGTGGTAGCTGGATTGAGGATTTACAGGAAGGGTGGGAAAGTGAAAAGCCAAGAGCAGTCAAGAAAGCAAGCTTCAAGTTTTTTAGGAAATCATTGGGCAAAAGAAGGGGAATGATACCCAGGAGAAATGGAAGGTAATTTTTTAATAGAAGCTATCTTTTTATAACTCACTGTGGCTGCATTTCTTTACTAGTTTTTAGTGAAATGCTTTCTGGTTGTGCTTTAGTTGGAGTAAATAGGGGTTATAGTGAGGAATTCTGGATTGATATAGGTATCTGTCTTTGTTTGAAAGACAGATATATGCCAAGGAATGCGGGAACCTCCGTTGGAATGGAAAATGTAAGCCCCTTAGCT
>NW_024372635.1:0-523 GCF_014805655.1 Passer montanus
CAGACTGGGGGGGACTGGGATAAACTGGGCAAACTGGGACAAACTGGGGGCACAGGGGGGATTGGGAGGGGATGGGGATGGAACTGGTTTATACTGGAGGGACTGGGAGGGGATTGGAGAGGACTGGGATGGACTGGGAGGGGATTGGGACAAACTGGGAGGGAACTGGGGGGACTGGGAGAGACTGGGATGGAAATGGGAGGAGATTGGGAGGGACTGGGACAGACTGGGGATACTGGTTTGTACTGGGAGGGACTGGGAATGGGACTGGGACAAACTGGGAGGGAACTGGGTTATACTGGTATGGACTGGAAGGGAACTGGGGGGGACTGGGAGGGGACTGGGACGGGATTGGGGGTTACTGGTTTATACTGGTTTAGAATTTTTCATTAGTGGTTTAGGGTTAGGGGTGACTGGGAGGAAACTGGGACAAACTGGGACAAATTGGGACAAACTGGGACTATTCCTCAATGTCCCCAAAAATCCCTTAAAATTGCCTTCCCAGTCCCTCCCAGTATAAACC
>NW_024372636.1:0-4399 GCF_014805655.1 Passer montanus
CCTGCCATTTATTTCAAGCCCCAGGTCCAAAACACTGCCTAACAGGGACTGACAACACGTTCTCTTGTTAGACCGTTGAAAGGATTTTGAAAGTCCCATTGCTTGGCAGCTCCTTCAAGGAACAAACGTGACACGCTTCTAATCAGTATAAGGTTTATTGGTTTGCTTGCGCTTTCTATTTGGTATCCTTATGCTTCCTTCGGCGTTCAAGAATATCATGAAAATCTAACAAATTCTTCGGAGAAGTTTCCTATTCCACTACTTGGAGAAGTCTCTAAATTCACTCTATCTCTGAAATACATTCCTTACAGATAGTTAAGGTGCTGCTCCTGTAACATACAGAGCTGTAGTGGTTTACCTGACTGGAAAACACAACAGAGCGTTATACACAGCGGTATAGTAAAAAGCTTTTGTTTCCAGGTCAATAAAAAGTTTCAAGCTCTTCTTGAGGTCCCAAATTAATTTGGCATGCACATTCATACCTGCATTCCCTCCCCATGCTCAGCTTTCGCCTAGAGCTACCAGGGAACAGACGTTCCATACTCACCTCTAGCAATAATCTAAGTCTGTCTTCCTAACCCTCTTTCTCTTCACTGAGCTCTAGTAATCTACAAAGTAACTTTGGGTCCTGTGCACAAAACAAACAACCAATTAATAGGGTTAAACACTTCTGACTGTGCTGCTGCTTCTAACAATCATGAACAGCGCAGTAAGAAAGTCAGAAATCAATTCTCCGCATCCTTCCTGTTCTCCTGCCCCCCGCCACACCTTGGCTCCAACAGAAATGTTCCCGGCTAGCAGCCTGGGGTACTAAGAACAATGAAAGGCAGCAGCAGTTCTCCTCAACATGCTGCAATCTAAATTGCAGGGAAATCACAGCCGTTCCCTTAGAAGCTCAGCACCAGGACCCTGCATCCTCCCCCAGCACTGAGGCCTGCTGAGGACTGAGCTCTCCGTTTCAACACACCCTGTAAATCAGACAGGCGGGGAGATTGCAGGCCAGTAACTGTGGGGACAAAGCAGTACCTTGCATCAGAGTTATCTAATCAGTCTCAAGAAAGGCACAGCCTTTGAGCCTGTCTTAAGACTATATATTCTACAAAATATAACAAGCAATTGTTTTGGAGGCCTGTGCAGTTTTTGGGGACTGTGTATGTTCCCTTTTGTTGTTGTTTGCTTTGTTTCTAAATACCAAATTCACTGGATTCAGAAGAGAAAGCCCCTGATTCATGAGGACGAAGAACCAGAGGCACATACAAGCCCAACTCAACATTCCTGATGGTAACACCCGAAAGAAAGGCAGGAAAAAGTTCAAGATGCTACACATACCTGAAAGGATCCAAACTGTCTAGGTAACCTGTCAAGTGACTAAGTTTTCGACAAGCTCTAAAATTCCAGATTCCTATTAGCCAAATATCTGAAAGAAAAGAAAGCCAGAAATCTGCTTGACCTCTGTTTTACCAGGACTTGCTCACGGGATTCTACCACTACTTTGGCCACAAGTAAGGGTGGCAAATTTTGCTAGAAAACATTCATAACTAGTGCAGGAAAGGTTCAGAAGGGAAAGAAATCCAAAAGGGGGTGAAGAAATTCTGTCCTACCTCTTAGGCGTTCATCATCGTCGGAGAAGAAGAAAACTCTCGCACTTTCAGTGCGTGGTAAAGAGAGAAACCTAGACAAGTACAAAGGGATTTTAGCATCCGAAATTGTACTATCAAATTCCATGCACATGACTTGAAACTGTAGTGCTTCAGAGAAATTTTGTACATTGAAAAACTTTATTCCCTAGTACCCAAATAGAGCTTTTGATTTTACAAAACCCATTTTAAAGAGGAAACTGACTGTGTCTTTGGCTTTTGGCCAAACTCCGTTTGGAGTTGGTCAAACCCAAATGACGCGGTAAATTTCTTGTGCTCTACTTCCCTTTTCCACATTCAACCTGACAGCAAATGGGCTGCTGGGAGTTTTGACTCTGTGCAGCACAAATGGTTTTCCAAGATGACTTTCAGGGGCGTGCAATGTCAGTTTCCCACTTGCTGAGTGCTGCTGTCAATATTGCCACAGCATCCAGCTACTACCACCAAGGAGACAACAAAGAGCAATGGAACTTGCATTTCTCGGTCCTTTTCAATTTCTGACATCTCGGGCTCATCATCACCCTCAGAACTGCTGTCTTGGACACGTCGATCCTCTTGCCATGTGACTTTTATCGGTTTTGTTGTTCCAAGTACGTAAGGCTCTGCGATAACAGCAGCAATAGAGAAAAAAGGCCAAAAAAAGATTATTCCTCTGCTGGGCAGGAAAAAATTCCTCCTTTCAAGTGAAATACACTGGAAAAAATAGATTTCGGAAGGACAGAATCATTTTCTGCCAGATTTTCTGAGCTGTATCTGTGCTTCAGGATTTTCCCCTTAGTTCTAGGCATCCCTTATGTATTTTTAAACATTTATCATTGCATTCAGAAGACACTGAATACCTTCTGAATTCAGTACAAATGTGGGGGGCTTCTTGCTTTGTGCTGTTGCATTGGGTTTTTTAGGATTTTGGATAACTTCACAACATTTCTTTTCTCTCCTGCACGACTGGGACTCGATCTAATGTTGTTTCATCTTCATTTCATATGGCCTCATTTTATCTAGGATTGGGACACCCCAATGATCATGTGCCATTCCGTTTCCTTTTTCTAAAGGTCCAAGAATAGAATTCAGTAACAAACAGAATGTTCATGGACGTTGGGGTCAGTTCCAGGATTTTGCTTTTCCCTCTACATTAACACACATTTCCTTTAAAATCTTGTCGGGTTCTAGGAAACTTGATATGACTGCTATGTTACCTTTTTCCCTCTTTGAGGAATTCAGGGCATGACAATAAGTTTTTCCACCACTCTGCAAAGCATCCAATGCCTTCTCGAAGCATGCCTTCCCGAATTCCTGAAACACAAGCATCAGGTACCTCTCATGAGTCTGCCTCAGCCTTGGCAAGCAGAAATGAAGATCAAAATGCTGCTGCCTAATTCCTGACTTCGGCTGCTGAAAATCCCCTGGATCCTGACCTCCTTTGCACCCTATTGCTCTGCAGTGCCTGCCAGAAGCTCTTCCTTAGCAATGGCACTGTTCGAAGGGTTCTGCTCTTACCTTCTTTGATGCCCAACTGCTCTGTGTCTCCAAAGAAGGAAAACTTGAAAGCACTCCACTCCTGAGCTGCGTCCTTCTGAGGTGAAGGTCCCAAATGGTCACCTGGGCCAGAGTCCTGTGCGTCCTCTTTGCCCCAGGGTATTTCCACAGTCTTGTCTGCTTTGTTCTTTGAAGGTCCAATCAAGTCTTTCAAATCAGCAGCAACATTGGAATTGTTTCCTTCAGACACTTGAGACAGTGTTTCACTCTCTTCTTTCTTCTTCCTTTTGGCTTTCCTGAAAGGAGATTGCTCAAGGATAGCAACCCAGCACACGTCCTCTCCAAAGACAGCTTCCGCAAGAGCCACCTTGCTCTGAAGGTCTCCCTAACGGGATCCAAGCCCATTAAGGAGTGGTTCACTTTCAAGGCTAAGCAGTGGGGAAACATCTGAGGTTGCAGCCTAAAGGCAGGAACAAGAGTCCTTTTCAATTAGCCACATCCTTAAGGGACTTGTCACTGAATAGACGGTTACACAGAAATCAAGGTATTTAGCACAGACCTCTTTCCTGCCGGTAGAAATGTCAAGAGCTAACAGGGTTTTCTCACAGACCTGCAAATCTCAGGGGCCCTGTGCTGACCGTTCTCACCTTCACTTCGGGCAGCGAACATGTGGCCTAGCAAGAAAAGATGGCGCTACGTGCTGCTGTTGGAGGTGCCACTTGAGGCCCGACGTCGACGGCGGGAGCTGCTGCTCCTGCGGGACGTCCCCGACGGTGTCCCCCTGCGCCTTGGACTCTCAGCACGCGCTGCTGTCCTCCTGCTGCTGTCCTGGCCACTCCTGGACTGCACAGGCGGATCCGAGGCCCGGCGCTGCAGGCGGGAGCGGCTGCGTCTGGGGGACGTCCCTGACGATGTCTGCCTTTGCCTGGGTCTCTCAGCCCTCGCTCCTGTCCTGCTGCTGCTGCTGTCACGCCGACTCCTGGACCGGACACGTGGACTCTGGGCCCAACCCTGCTGGCGGGAGCGGCTGTGTCTGGGGGATGTCCGTGGAGCCGTCTCCCTTTGCCTGGGTCCCTCAGCCCTCTCTCCTGTCCTGCTGCTGCTGCTGCTGTCACACCTGGACCGGACACGTGGACTCTGGGCCCAACCCTGCTGGCGGGAGCGGCTGTGTCTGGGGGATGTCCGTGGAGCCGTCTCCCTTTGCCTGGGTCCCTCAGCCCTCTCTCCTGTCCTGCTGCTGCTGCTGCTGTCACACCTGGACCGGACACGTGGACTCTGGGCCCAAC
>NW_024372636.1:4762-11964 GCF_014805655.1 Passer montanus
GGGGACATGCAGGAATGTCAAAGGCCCCCCAGGCCCAAGGCAGGCCAGGCCAGAGCAGTACCCCCATGCCTTCAGGAGCACACGGGCTCTGCCAAGGCCAGCCTGGGCACTGCCCCCAGCCCAGGGACACCGGGGCCTTTGACTCATACACGTTCCGAGACCAGCACAGCTGTCACACTCCCATCTGTATGTCTTGTTTCTCAGGCCAGAGCAGCGCCTGTGGGTGCCCTCAGCAGCACAGGAGGAGCACAGGAGCAATTGCCAGGGCCTGGGGAGGCAAAGAGACTTGTGGCACTGAGGACAAAGTGTCCCAGCACGTGGTTGTGTGGCCAAACCCTTGCAAGTTCTTGCCTCTTTCAGCCCTTGCCGAGATATGGTTTCCCTGCAGAGCCCCGGGTGCAGCTTCCCAACTCACCCCTGTTGCTCTGCCTCCTCCCTGCCTCCAGGGTAAAGGCATTCCCTGGCATTGCACGTGCTGTGCCTCTCTCCTAGATCAGCAAAGGCATCGTTGTCCTCCCATGGTGGATGTCTGATGCAGAAAGGAACACCTGATGAGTTTCTTCTGGCCTCCCCTCATGGAGGTCCAGGGGTCCCTGCTTTTCCTCCAGCGCTTTTCCAAGCTGTGCGTGAAGCTGAAGCCCAGAGTCACGGGACAGGGCAGGGCCAGGACTGCAGGGGCAGGGCCTGGAACAACACAGCACGTGCACCCTCCTGTCTTGTGACCCAGGCAGAAGGACACCAACCTGAAGGGGACTCTGATCCCCATGATGAACATTTCAACAGAGAAGACCTCACTGTCTCTGCACAGGGGACAGCAGAAGTATAAAAGACCAGCGCACATGGCCTGTCCCTGCAGGGCAAAGACATGCAGCGTGAGCCAGGCCCTGGTGCTGCTGAGCACCTGCTGCGCCCCGGGGCCGAGGGGAGGGATCCGACCTGGATGCAGTCCCTGTGGAACCAGGCTCTTTTGCACTTTGGGCACACCATGGTCTTGAAGGTCTTCCTATCCTCCACTGGCTCCAGGCAGATGGGGCAATGGGTGCCCGGCTCTGGAGTCGCCCGCACGTCCTGCTCTGGACGGTGCTCGGGGCAATAGGAGCTGGGAGAAAAATGGATGAGCACAGTGAGAAGTGCTGGATCCCTGGCCAGTGGTGGCCAGAAGCGGAGAGGAGGTACCTGTATGGAATAATGTACTGATTGACACAGCCACCCTCCTTGGCACAGGGCAGGTGGAACCATCTCTCGCAGTCCTCCTTGCAGCACATGATGGTTGCCCCGCTCAGGCCACAGACGCAGCAGCGCTGGAAAGAGCCAAGCAGCCCCATCAGCAGCAGCCTCGGTGCCTCCCCTGGCAGCCCCGCGGCTCCGGGCAGGGCGCAGGATGCGGCCACTGCTGAGTCCCAGCCCACAGAGCTGCCTGGTGGAGGAGGGAGGAGGCTCCTGTGCCAGAGCCTCTGTGCCAGAGCTGCTGGGAGCCAGACTTTGTCCCAGAGCCGGCTGTTGGGCCGGCCTTGCTTTGCTGCAGTCTGGGCTAAGCTCTGGCAAACCTCGCCTGGCACAAATCTCCCTGCTCTTGTCAGGCACTCACCTTGTGTGCTGCCCGCCACACTGCAATTTGGATATCTCGAGGCAGAAAGCCCATGAGTCCAACATGATCCCCCTCTTGGCGAAAAAGCAGAGTGGCGAAAAACTGCAGCAAAGAGGAGGAGCTGATGAGGAGAGAGTGGCAGGAACTGCCCATTGCAATGGTGGAGGGAGCACCCGCAGCCACGCACCATGCAAAAGACGTGGGCACAGAGCCCGCCCTTCTCCACTTTGTCACCGCAGGTGTCCGGGTCAGCCTCTACGCGGCGACACAGCATGCATGCTGCAGGGGACAGAGCCAATGGCAGCGGGCATGAGCACCTCTGCGGGACTCTTAGCCTGCAGCAGCATCGGCCCCAAGGGCTGCTCTGTCCCTGCCTGCCTGCCTGCCTGCCTGAGGGGCAGGGCTGGAGGCCTTGCAGAGCAGGGGCCATTGCGGGCACGGCTGTCCCAGGAGCTGCCCCCTGGCCCAGCTGGGCCCCACACGGGGAGGAGGGAGGCTCCCAGCCCCGGCATGGCTGAGCAGCTCCTGCCTCCCCCTGCCTCTGCTCTGGGCCCCACGCTGCCTGCCACAAGAGCCCCTGGGCCAGGCTGTGCCTCGGCTGCTTTGCCCTCACCTGGCTCCCTGGCACCAGGGCCCTCCTGCTTCCTGTCAGACATGGCAACTGTCAGCTGTGAGTCGCTGTCCAGGAATGCCACGGTCTGCTCCAGGTGTTTGTCCTCTCTCTCTGCTGGAGAAAGCAGAGTGTGTGAGGAGTTGGCAGAACAGGCCCTGAGCCACGAGGGCACTACTCCCTCCTCCGCCCTGCGTGAGCCCTGCTCCTGTCCGCCTTCTCCTCCCGTCAGGCGCGTCGAGGAACACCGCAGTCTCCTCTGGATGTTCTTCCACTGATTCTGGGAACGGAGAGGCAGGTGAGCCTGCAGCACAGGCCCAGAGCCCCGAGGTGTGGGGCCCCTGTGCTCCCTGGGCAGCCACGTCCCTGCCCTACCTTCTCCTGCCGTTGTCAGGTCGCAATGACACACGGCCTGAGCCCAGCCTTCCCTTTTGGGGCTGTGCTCACACGGGTCACAATGGCCACTGTGACATCAGCATCGTGCACCCACAATTGGGGCAGCCATGGTCTCAGGTCCCTGGCAACCACTTGTGGCGGCCCCCTTGGGAACCGAGGCTCTAGGATGGCTCCGAGCCTTTGGTCAGCAGGGAACCAGGGCAGGGACTTGTGCAGCAAGTGCAGGGTCAAATGCCAGGCCCTGGGGCAGCCATGGAGGGTGGTACTGTAGGCAGGAAGCTGCTGTTCAGGCACTGCCACTGCAGGGCTCTGGCCCTGGCCATGGGAAATCTCTGCTCCTGCCCCTGGCAGTCGGTTGCCCAGAGAGCCGGTGCAGAGTCTCCTGCACTGCAGAGATTCAAACCCTCCTCTGGGTGATCCAACTTTTTCCGACACCTGTCTGGAGAAGACTAAGATGAACATGACTTGATGCCGCTGCTGATCACCACTGGGAACAGGAGATAAACCTGGAGACTACCACAGCTGCCTCCACACCTCACTTGTCCTCTCATCCATCAATTAACAACTTTGACATTGCTTATAAATGGAAAAGTTAGCATTAGGCTCTTTAGAAACATCATCTTTTACACTGGCTCAGTGGAAACAGAAAACTCCATGAGAATTTTCAGTGTACATCTGACAGGAGAGCTTGCAACAGTCCTCGACTCGGTAGTCAAATGCAGGAGGATGCTTTTCCCCCAGTAAAGGAACTTTTCCAGTTTGGTCCATGCTTTCCTACTAGCAAAAATATTTTTAAAAAATCAAGAAGAGAAGCAGAAACAATTCTTGTCGACTTTTCTCATTCATGTCTCTGCAAACATGCTCCTGGAAATCCGGGTCCATGACTTCTAGAACAATCAGCGGCATCCCGGGGAAACAGGGCAAGGGCTGACAAGCAGGGACACCCTGCTCCTGCCTGATGCTGGGGCAGCAGGAGTTCATGCACTTCCCTGTCTCCATGGGAGAGCCACCTTGGGTGGAAGGCGATGCCTTCACTGATCTAGGAGGGAGGCAGAGCCGGTGCAATGGCAGGGAATGCCTTTAGCCAGTGAAAGAGACGCTCCAAAGTTTCCCTCATTTTGCCTCATGACCGCCGCCAGAACACAGACCGGGACCGCTGAAGACCTGGACTGGAGGTCTGGCCTGGCTGAGGTGGATGCTTGCCAAGGGATTGTTTGCATCTGTGTCTGCACTGCACCCATGGTTTCCTGCTTCTAGCAGGGCCTGCCAAGGAGCGACTCGCCCCCTATGCTTGCGCCTGCTTGGCGGCAATGGCCCATGAATTTCCCCACCTGTCGGCCAAATGAACTTCCAGGAGTAACTCTGGCGGTCCCCCACGGAAAACCTTTCATCTGTTTCACTATCACTGTGACAAAGGGAGATTGAAGCCCCCTCCCAAGGACTGAGACTGACACCCCTATAATCCTACACGTGGCGGGGGGGCTGGCCTGGTCAAAGCAAGATGCTTGCCCAGGTGTGGTCATTGGACCAAGAAAACAACGGCTCTCGCTCACTGCTGAGAACATGGGCTGTCTGCACCCGTTCTCAGTACCCGTTCTCCCTCAACGATTTCAATAGACTTAGTCTTTATTGTATCTGTTTCTCCTTGGCAATTTCAAGACCTGTTTCTCCCCCTTGGCAAAGGACTGTAATAGATCCCTGAGTTAACCAGGACTTTGAGATCCTTCCTGACTGGACAAGGCGAATTTCCCATTGACTGCACCACCAGGCTTTTGTCTCTACATTTGGTACCTTTACACCCATTTTCTCTCCCTCTCTTTATCTTTCATCTCTTTTCTACTCCCTATTGTAAGAGCCATAATGAGAGATGCAGGACTCCAGGCAGCTCTTCAAAAATGCAGTTTATTACATCCAAGACGTTAGAGCAGTCCAGGGTCGTGGGCGACAGATCCTGTGCCTACAGCTGTCAGCTGCATCTGCAGGCAGGCCTGGAGACCCTTAGTTTAGGTTATTACAAATGCATTATATACTTTTCTTTGCTGAGCATCTTAATACAGTAGAACTAATCTATACCTTAACTTTTATCTTTAGCCAATCTTAACTACTACAATTACCATGGTCATGTTAGTATTCTCCAATCACTAAAGGTTAGTACATTACAGTTTAAGCTAGGAGTTGTTTTTCAGTTTTCTTGCAGTGGAAAATTCGGAGACCTTTTTTCTACTTGCAACATTTGCTGACTTGTTTGCCTGTGCTATCTTTCTGCTTGGTAAAAACATCTTCTTGTTTGACGTGGGTTTATCCTTTGTTCTAAGTCATAAAAACCTCCTTCCAACTAACATAGCCTTTGCCTCCTTGGTTATCCAGTAAGACTGGCTCAGCAATTCTTTTCTTCTGTATCAAAACTTGCTTCCATCTCTATTCCTTCCTCAGCTTCTACATTCAAAAATCTTTCTGCTAAGCATACACATCTGTGAGACTTTCTTGTCAAACTTCCCAACACCCTATATTGCATTTGCTGTGGTCATTCAATAAAAGGTGAATTTGTTTTGTTTTGATCAATAGTGAAATCCCCTCCGTGTTGTTTTTGCACTCTTAGATCAGTTAATGAACCATCACGACCCCGCTCGCTCCAGCAGATCCTGACACCCAGGAGGGAGGGAGGAGGCAGAGGAAGAGGGTTGAGCTGGGAAGCTGCACCCGAGGCTCTGCAGGGGACCCGGCAAGGGCTCCAAGCAGAAGGAGCCAGAAGAGCTTGGCCAGACAATCCCGAGCCATGGACACTTTGTCCTCGGCGCCAGGAACCCGTTGGCTTCCCCAGGCCCTGGGCACTGCTCCGGTGCAGCTCCTGCGAGTTACACACAGACACAGAGCTACCTGCTCTGTCTCACCCCTCTTCAGCACTGGACAGCAGGACACAGTAACATGTTGTCTTCAGTACACGATCTAATTATTAAAAGTCCTGCAGAGAAGCAGCTCACATTCAAAGCATACTGGCAAAAAACCCCAAACCCTGGTACAAACCTTGAATTGACTCTAGAACCGTGTTCCTGCTCAGAAACACCGGCTAACGCTTTAGGCCAATGCTTTTTCCTGCTAGATCTTTGAAAGCATTTCAGAAGTTTTGTTGTTTGCAACTTCTTCAAGCAACAAACAGGAAACATTTCTGATCTCTAAAAGAAGATTTATTGGTTTGTTTTCACTTTCCTTTTGTAATCCTTACGCTTCACCTGGCATTCCAGAAAATCATGAAAATCCGACATAAGAGTAGGGGAAGTTCCTGAATTCAGTGTTTGTCGCAAAGACTTCCTTTGCATACACACGAGGAACTGGTCCTGTACCATAAGGAGAGGCGGTGCTTTCCCTGACTGGACATCACAAGATGACGTTATACACTCCACTGTGCTGAAACACTTCTGTTGCCTGGTAATTACAAAGCCTCAAGCTCTTCTAGAGGCTTTCCCTGGTGCAACTTCATGAGGTCCCTCTCTGCTCAACTCTCGAGCCTGTCCAGCTCTCACGGAAGGGCAGCACAGCCTTGTGGAGCCCCTGCTCCCGGTTCTGTCCCATCAGCAAACGTGCTGAGGGAGTGCTCCATCCCTTCTGCCAGGTCACTGGGGAATAAGGCAAACAAGGCTGGCCCCAGCACCGTCCCCTGAGCTCACAGCAACCTGAATTTGCAGCTCCACTGTGCACTTCTCTACCCCACTGTCCCTGAGCCGCCTCAGGAGCGCCACAAGGGAGGCAGGGACAAAGGCTTGCTGAAGTCCCGGCTGACAAGGGCCACCGCTCTGCCCTCACAAACCCAGCCAGTCACTGCAGCAGCAGAGGTGGCTATCAGATTGGTCAAGCATGGTTTCCATTTCCTGTTATCCCACAGGCTTAGAGATGACATCCAAGAGGAGCTGTTCTCGTCACCTTTCTGAAAATGCAGCTGAGGCTGATGGGCCTGCAGTTTCCTGGCTCCTTCTTGGTGTCCTTTTGGAAGACTACAGTGATGTCGACCTACCTCCACTGCTCATGCCTGTCTCTGGGGGTATCACCTTCCCTGATCTGCTGGCAGAGCGCCCTGCGCCAGAGGCAGGAGCAGAGATTTCCCTTGGCCCCAAAAGGGAAGGCCATGACCTCATGAACTTGAATACATGCCCTGCCTTGTGGCTGTCATTAATTCATAGTTGTTTACCAAAGGATCGTAAAACTTTTGTTGCAATTAATGACTGATAGTGAATTTTAAAATCCAGAGACTGTCTGTTAAATTAATCAGCAAATGTTACCTTGCCCATGTTTATTCAGGTTTTATTTATTGTGAAATATGAGATGACATATTTTACTCATCACTGTGGAAATATTTATATGCTGAGTGAGAAGTAAATGATATACCTAAAACATAGTTAAATCATAATTATTACTAATTATTGAATGAATTAAACTTTTTTGATTTTGAAGCTGAAGAAGATGTTTGAGACCCTGAGTTTGAAAAGGAAAATTAAACATTAAGAATATCATGAAAATCTAACAAATTCTTCGGAGAAGTTTCCTATTCCACTACTTGGAGAAGTCTCTAAATTCACTCTATCTCTGAAATACATTCCTTACAGATAGTTAAGG
>NW_024372637.1:0-523 GCF_014805655.1 Passer montanus
TGTTCCTCCTGCCTGCAGAACATCTGGCTGAGATGCAGCTGTTCAGCTCAGAGCAGCTGGGGTGTCTGAGATGGGCTCAGTGCCCCCCTCAGCCCCTCTGGCAGCTTTCTGCAAGCCTCTTCTCAAGGGTCTCTACTGAGGGGAACCTCACAGCCTGCCCTAAGGATTCCAGTGCTGCATTGTCCTTTTCTCCAAGGTGTGTTTTCTCTTGGTCTATTTTGACTCCTGCTTGCTGCATTAGTTGTGTGCATCCTGTTCCCAAGGATATGGGGCATAAATGGGACTTTTCCTCTATGCATGATTTATTAACTTATTTATTTATTTACACAGTGGGCTCTGCTATGGATTCCTGCCTTGCATCTTTCTGAAGCAGATGGTGACACTGTGGCAAAGAGAGCAGAATCATTGTGGAATGGTCTTTACAGGCCTGACTCTCTATGCTCCTGTGCCACGACTGCCTTTTGTGAAACAGCATGTTGCTATTAATTCATCTTCAACTCAAATAATTAGAATTATTTTTTTT
>NW_024372638.1:0-523 GCF_014805655.1 Passer montanus
TGACCACAGAAATGGGGAACCCCAAAAACGGGCACCCCAAATAGCAGGAAACCCCAAAAACAGGGGGCCTCAAAAACAGGACACCCCAAAAATGGGGGCATCAAAAACGGGGGCACCCCAAAAACGGGGAAATGCAAAAACAGGCACCCCAAAAATGGTCACCCCAAAAACGGGGGCACCTCAAATGACAGGAAGCCCCAAAAGGGGGTTCCCAAAAACAAGGGCGCCCCAAAACTGGTGAACCCCAGAAACGGGGGTACCCCAAAAACGGGGTTACCCCAAAAACGGGGAACCCCAAAAACAGGGGATCCCAAAAACGGGGAACCCCGAAAATGGGAAACCCTTCCCTTCTTTTCCTTTTTCCCCCTTTCCCCATTTTCTCCCTTTCCCCCTCTTTGACCCCCATTTTTGCCGCAATTTTTCCCCCTTTTTTTCCCATTTTTTCCCCCTTCCCCCCTTTTTTCCTCCTTTTCCTGTGGTTTTTCCCCCTTTTTCCCCTTCTTTCCCCATTTTCTCCCTTTCC
>NW_024372639.1:0-523 GCF_014805655.1 Passer montanus
GCGCTGCTGGCCGCGCTGGCCCCGCGGCTGGACCCCGCCCCCGGCCACGCCCCCGCCGTGACCTCAGCGCTGCCGTGACGTCAGCGCGGCGGGGCGTGACGTCACAGCGGGGCGGGGCGTGACGTCACACGGTGGCGGCTCCGCCCCCGTGCCTTGGTCCCTTGGCGGGGGATTCTCCTCCGCCCGCCCGAAAAAATCCCTTTGGGGCGTCCTGGAATCCCCTGGGATTGCCCCAAAAAATCCCCCTGGGAATCCCCAAAATCCCCCCCGAAAATCCCTTTGGGGCGTCCTGGAATTCCCCCCAAAAAATCCCCCTGGGAATTCCCAAAAAATCCCCAAAAAAATCACTTTGGGAATCCCCAAAAAACCCCCAAAAATCCCTTTGGGATCTCCTGGAATCCCCTGGAATTGCCCCCAAAAATCCCCCTGGGATTCCCCAAAAAATCCCCAAAAATTCCTTTGGGGCGTCCTGGAATCCCCTGGAATTCCCCAAAAAAATCCCCAAAAAAATCATTTTGGGAAT
>NW_024372640.1:0-523 GCF_014805655.1 Passer montanus
GCCACATTGTGAGATTTGGTAGCCACACCTCCAAAATCACTTCTAACGTGCCCGAATTCACTCCAAACCTCCTCAAACCCACTCCCAGCCCCCTAAACTCACTAGCCACACCCTCAAACTTGGTAGCCACACCTACTAATTCACTAGCCACGCCTCCAAATTTGGTAGCCACACCTCCAAAATCACTCCTAATGTGCCCAAATTCACTCCAAACACCCTCAAAACCATTTTTAACCCTCCATACTCAGTAGCCACACCCTGAAACTTGGTAGCCACACCCTGAAACTTGGTAGCCACACCCTGAAACTTGGTAGCCACACCCTGAAACTTGGTAGCCACACCCCCAAAATCACTCCAAATCCCCTCAAATCCACTTCTAACCCCCCAAACTCACTAGCCACGCCCCCAAACTCACTAGCCACACCCCCAGATTTGGTAGCCACGCCTCCACATTTGGTAGCCACACCCCCAAATTTGCTAGCCACGCCCTCAAGGTCACTTGAAACACTCTCAAATTCCATCT
>NW_024372641.1:0-523 GCF_014805655.1 Passer montanus
CTCCCAGTCCCCCCCAGTCCCCCCAGTCTGATCCCAGTTCTCCCAGTTTCGATTTCCTGTGCCTGCCGCTGTTCCACCCGCGGCACCGGCGGGAGTTCGCGGCGGAGCCGGCGCGGGCGCGCCCGGGGCCCCAGACCCGCTCGGACCTGGTGCTGGCCGGCCGCGGTGAGCGCTGCTTACTGGTTCTTACTGGTTTGTACTGGGAGGGCCCCACGGAGGGGTTCTGGGGGGGGTTGGGGCAGTAAAAGGGTTAAAAATGGGGGGAAATGGGGGAAAATGGGGAAAAAAGGGGGGAATATAGACATTAAAGTCAGGTTTTGATGCTGGTTTATACTGGTTTGGAACTGGTTTGTACTGGTTTGTAGGTTTGGTACTGGTTTGTACTGGTTTGTACTGGTTCTTACTGGTTTGTACTGGGAGGGCCCCGCGGAGGGGTTCTGGGGGGGTTTGGGGCCATAAAAGGGTTAAAAATGGGGAAAAATGGGGGAAATTGGTGGAAAAGTCAAGATTTGATACTGGTTTG
>NW_024372642.1:0-523 GCF_014805655.1 Passer montanus
GACCATCCCAGGAGCTGCTGCTGGGCTCCAGCCCCACTGTGCTGGGGACGTGCATGGTGTCCCAATCCCGTGGGAGCTGTGCCGTGGTGACACCTCGACGTGGACATCACCCCTGGGGGTGTGGAGGCTCCAAACCCGGCCAAAATCCAACATCTGGGGGTTTTTTCCCTGGAAAACCGTGGCTGGGATTTGCTTGCAAACACAGCGCGCACAGAATCGCCTCCTAACAGAGCACCGAGTGAGAGCTTAATTGGGGATTCAATTAGAACAGGAAGAAACATTCAATTAAGCCTCCTGGAGCCACGGAGATTCCCGGGCACGCAGCATTCCCGAGGAAAAACGGGAATGTGCAGAAGGCTGCCGGCTCCGGCGCGGCCCTGGCGATGACAGAGCCGAGGAGAGAAGCCAATTTTCCTACTCCGTGCTTTATAATTAAAAGGAAAAAGAAAAATCCATTTCATTTCCTGGTATTTCCGCCTGGTGAAGGTTCATGGAGTCACAGAATATCCTGAGTGGGAAGGGA
>NW_024372643.1:0-523 GCF_014805655.1 Passer montanus
TTGTTTCTGATTTTCTTCTTTGACCAAAACGTATTTGGTTCGTTCAATATCCATCACATCTTGTGATTCTCAGTTAGTAAATATCTTTTACAGGTAGTTTCTCCGACTTCCTCAATATATCTTTTTCCCTTTCTCCAGATGCATTCTTCTTGGAGAACTGTTTCCTTAATAGCCAATTGTCTTGATCTCTTGGAGCTTGGGAGGGGAAATAATTTAGTTGAAGTAATTTGAGGGGTCCAATACCGACTCCTCACCAAGGTCAGGCTTCTGATCTGAAGGTGCCTCGACAAACCCAACAATTGGTTATATTTTGATTTTTACTAATTTTTTTCTGCTAAAACAATAAGTAAGTTTTTATTGGTAGCTAGTGGATTGTCCTCTTTTTGTTTCTCCATTTCAGTTATTAGAACTTCTCAAACCAAATCAACTTAATAAGCTTTAAGCTTTTTTCTTTTTTTAAAAAAATCTTCCTTTTAGGCTGTATAATTAAAATTGAAACATAGCCAAATCTCTTGATCAGGAC
>NW_024372644.1:0-523 GCF_014805655.1 Passer montanus
GGAGCACAGCCAGGACAGCTGACCCAAACAGGCCCAAGCGATATTCCATGAGGTAAAATGCCATCCCCAGTACATAAAGGGGGAGGAGCTGGTCATGGCTGCTATGGCTGCTCATGGACTGGCTGGCACTGGCTGTCAGCAGGTGCTGAGCAACTGTAGTGAGCATCTCTTGTCTCTCCTGGGTTTTACTTCTCTCTCTCTTTTTGTTGCATCCCTTTTGATGACAACTATTTTTATATCTAATTTCAATATTAAGTTGTTATCTCGATGGGTTTTATCTTTTTTCCCCCTCAATACTCTTTCTCATCCCACTATGGGGGAAAGGAGATGTGAGACAGCAGCTGTGCAATAGTTGGTTGCTATCTGGTGTTAAAGCACAACAGAAACTCAACCACAGACTCTGGCACAGGCAGCTCACAGATACCTGCTGTCCACTGGGCTGCTCTTCAGAAGCTGCACATGAAGAAAAGAGCTACTTATGGAAGAAAACTAAAGCATTTTTAATAACTGTGCAACTTCAGTG
>NW_024372645.1:0-523 GCF_014805655.1 Passer montanus
GTCCTAAAGTGTCACAAAATGTCACAAAAGTGTCACAAAATGTCACAAAGCCTCACAAAGTGTCCCCAGAGTGTCACAGAACGTCTCGAGGTGTCCCCAGGGTGGCCCCAAGGTGTCCCTGGGATGTCCCTGACCTGTCCCCAGCAGGGTCCTGAAATGTCCCCGGGGTGTCCCCAGGGGGTTTCTGGAATGTCCCCGAGGTGTCCCCAAGGGGGTCCTGGGATGTCCCCAAAGTGTCCCCAGGGTGTCCCCAGGGGTTCCCAGCTGTCCCCAAAGTGTCGCTGACCTGTCCCCACAATGTCCCCAGGGTGTCCCCGTGGCATCTCCCAGAATGTCCCCAAAGTGTCCCCACGGTGTCCCTGGGGTTCCCACGTTGTCCCCAGGTGTCCCCCGGCTGCTCTCGGGGTGTCCCCGAGGTGTCCCCAGGGGGTCCCCGCAGTGTCCCCGGAGAGGCCCCGCCCCCATCAATGGCGAGGGACACCGCCAGGGGGCGCCCCAGTCCAAACCAGTCCATCCCAGTCCA
>NW_024372646.1:0-523 GCF_014805655.1 Passer montanus
AGAAACCACCTTTGGCAAACAAATCTCCATCACACATTCCACATGTTCACACCACCAGGTAAGGATTGTTTCTCATTCTTTGCTCTGATCGTCTCACAGCCTTTCCCAGAGCGATGCCTGGGGAAGTGTCTGTTTCTCTCAGTGACCAGAGATCTGCTGCCACATCCTACAGCACATTTCAAAAACACCTGTGTGAACTTATAGGCAATTCAGTGCTGCTGACTGAAAGCAGAGAACCCAGCCTATTGCAATTTTGTGTCACCTTTAACGAGCAGCTTGTCCCGGACAGACACCCTGCGGGTGGAGTCCGCCGCTGGGGTGGGCGCACGGGGGCCTCTGACGCCGTCATCCCGCTTCAGCTTGCTTGCCAGAGTTAGCATCACTGCTGCTTCCCTCCTGCAACACAACACAGGGACAGTCACACGCCTGGGGCACGAGCACCACAGCTCAGAGGTGCTGAGGTGCCTCAAGCTTGGCTTTTGTGTTTTCTAGACTCTGTGCTGCTGCAGTGTGTAACTCTGAG
>NW_024372647.1:0-6970 GCF_014805655.1 Passer montanus
ATCTGTTTGGCAATCCAGGAGGGTCTCCACTGTGAAACTCAGAGGCCCCAAGGAACCAAGGGTCCATGGTGACCTTGTGGACCCGGCAGTGTCACAGAGGAGCCATTGTGACACAGCGAGGGTGCATGGAAGCACGGGGCCATTGTGACACTGCAGAGCAAGGGGAACATTGTGACATTCTGGGGCCCCTGTGGAACCAAGGAGACCATTGTGACACTGTGGGGTCCCACGAAACCAAGGGAACAGGGAACAGGTCTGGCTGGCTGGGCCTCCTGGGGACCACCTGACAGGTCCAGCTGATCTTGGCATGTCAAGGGCTGCTTCTCATCTGCCCTTGAAGCACTGGGGCTCTGGGCTTTCTTTCCTGTGGGAGAGAACTCTCCTTCTCCTCCAGGAGCCTATTGTCAAAATTGGGATTCCTCCTCCAAATTTCCTTATATGCAAAGATTGTTTCCAGATGAAATCTGCCAGGAGTGACAGATCTGGCTGTCTTGGCCCCCCAGGGGCCATCTCTCATCTTCCTTTGAAACACTGGGACCATGTGAATTTTTTTTCTTATGGGAAAAAAGTATCCATCTCAAACAGGAAACCATAGCTAAAATTTGGCATCTGCCTCCAGAATTCATTATATCCAAGGATAACTCTGAGACAAAAGCTGCCAGGACTGACAAGTCTGGCTGGCCTTGGCTTCCTGACGGCTGGCACTTATCTGCCACTAAAACACTGGGGCTCTGTGCTTTCCTTCCTAATGAAAAGAACTCTTCTTCCTGTTCAGGTGTTGACGGCCAAAATTGAGATTCCACCTCCAAAGTGCCCTATGTCCAAGGCTAGCCCCTAGACAAAAGGTGCCGACGGAGAGAGGTCTGTCTGGCTTGTCCTAAGGGTGGCCACCTCTCATCATCTTCCAGAACACCTCGACTTCACACTTTTTTTCCAGTACAAAAAAACCCATCCATCTTGACCAGGAGCACATGGGCAAAACTGGGATTCCATCTCAAGAACTCCATACATCCAAGGATTTCTCCCCAAGAAAGATGCCAGGACAGACAGGTCTGGCTGCCCTCGGCCTCTTGGAGGCTGCCTCTCACCTGCTTTCCAAACACTTTGGGTTGGTGCTTTCTTTCCAATGGAAAAGAACCATCCTTCTTCTTAAGGTGCCTGTGCACAAAATTGAGATTCTTCCTTCCAAATTCCATATATCCAAGGATTCCTCCATGACAAAAGCAGCCAGGACAAACAGGTCTGTCTGGCTTGGCCTCCCGGGAGCTACCTCTCTCCTCTTCTGCCTTTGAAACCCTTGGGCTCTGTGCTTTCCTTCCTATGAAAAGAACCGTCCTTATCTACACAGAAATGGCCGAAACTGGGATTCCACCTTCCAAATTCCCTATACCCAAGGGTTGCTTTCAGACAAAAGCTAGCAGGATCGAGAGGTGTGGCTGGCCTTGGCCTCTTGATGGCTGCCTTTCATCTGCCCCGAAAACACTGGTGTTCTGTGCTTTCCTTCCTATGGAAAACAACTGCGCTTCTCCGCCAGGTGTCCATGTCTGAAACTGGGATTCCACCTTCCAAAGTCCCTATACCCAAGGGTTGCTTTCAGACAAAAGCTAGCAGGATCGAGAGGTGTGGCTGGCCTGGGCCTCTTGATGGCTGCCTTTCAGCTGCCCCGAAAACACTGGTGTTCTGTGCTTTCCTTCCTATGAAAAGAGCCGTCCTTATCTACACAGAAATGGCCGAAACTGGGATTCCACCTTCCAAATTCCCTATACCCAAGGGTTGCTTTCAGCTTGGCCTATGGTGGTCACCTCTCATCTGCCTGGGAAGCACTGGGGCACTGTTCCTTCATTCCTTTGGAGAAGAACCCATTTTCATGACCAAAATTAGAATTTGGCCCCCCAAATTCTGTATATCCAAAGATTGCCCCTAGACAAAAGTAACCAGGACAGACAGGGCAGGGGGGCCCTGCCATCTAGTGATTTTCTTAGACTATGAGCGGAATGTTTTCCTTTGAAAACACCTTGGAGAGACCCCAGAAATCTCCCAGGAAGGGGTTCTGAAACCTTGAGCACATGAGCACTACATATGCACAAAGGAGCTCTGTGGTCTGTGCTGTTGTGGTGGTTTTGCATCATGGAAATGATGATCTAAGAGAAGCTGCTAGCAGTTTCCAATGTGTCGGACACGAAAACAATCAGTAATTAGCTTTGAGAATTGACAATCTGTTAAACCACTAAGGAAACTGTACATGCCTCTGTGAAGACACAAGTTAAAGACAAGAAAGCCTGGGAGGGTCTCTTTCCCTTCTGGCCAGCAAAGAGGTAACAAGGCTGGCCCAGCCCCGTCTCAGCCGGGCCGGGCCGGGCGGCTCCTGCCGTGGGGCCGGGCCCCTTCCCAGGGAGCCCCCCAGGCCCCATCGGCTGCCGGGCAGGGCAGGGGAGGCCGCGGGGCCGAGGCCGGGCCGGGCCATGGCTGCGGTTGCCAACACCTGGGCGCTACCGAGCCCTGCCCCGCCGCCAGCCCGGGCCCAGCCAGGATCCGCCGGGCCCCAGGAGCAGCCCCGGGCCGGGCCGGCTCGGCCAAGATTCTGCCCCCCTTGGGGTTCCCCTGACATGGCCCATAAACACAATTGTGGGAAAAACTGTGAAAAACTGAGAGGGACTTCACGACTGTTCATTTTCTGGGCAGCTGCTATTCATGGAAATTGAGAGCCATGAGAGAACTTCTTATAGAGAAGTCTCCATAGCATGAAAGATAGACACCTTTCACTTAGTGAACTGAAGAAAGAGTGTTCTAGAGGTGATAAACTGACTGAACATTTTAGAGTTTGTCTCTTGACATTGTCAGTAGGAAATAAAAGGTTGCAGGGAGAGGGGAAGTGTTCTGCAAGTTTTGTTCTGATTCTTATTACTCTTTCATTTATTTACTATTAATAAACTTTTCTTTATATCCTTTTAAAATTTTAAGCCTACTTTGCCTTCTCCTAAACCTATCTCACAGTAGGAAATTATTAAGTATATTCTAGTGAGCGCACTGGTGATTAGCCAACACTGAACCCACCACAGTAATTGATGCATTGGTTGAGAAATCTCAAACTGGTGAACCAAAAGCATTACAGAAAACTTGCTGATGAACTGCATGAGAGTAGAGGGAAACCAAGGCACAGCCGTGGTTTGTCAGGACTACTTGATCCTAATGAGCCCCATGGTAAATTTGGTGCTGAGCCCTGGAACCTCAGGGCCTCAGAGGAGATTGCACAAACCTTTCCAGGAGTCAAAGTCAGAAGAAAACCCCAAAGTGTCTCAAGGCACAAATGGGTCCCACTGAGGTCCATCCGTGCCAGAGGCTCCTCATGGACTCCTTGGAGGAGAGAATTGGTGGCAAGAATGGCACAAAAACACTCTCAGAGACTCTGTGTGGGAAGGAGAATCCAAGGTATTTTAAAAACCTTGAGTATCAGAAAGTATTAATGAGCCCCACTGAGTGTCAGTACAAAGCTCTCAAGGGACTTGTTAAACCAGATAATTGGGGTCATGATTGCACAAACCTCTCATAGAGTCTGTATCAAAGGGGAAACCGAGTACCTTAAAATAACTGAAGTACCTTGAAGCATTAATGAGACCCACTGAATGTTGCTACTGACAATGCTTAATGTACTGCTCTGAACTACCTGGGTGGGAAATTGCATATAGATATTCATCTCTCAGTTCAGGTTAAGAAAAATAAAAATAATTTCTATCTGATCTAAATAAACTGAGCAGTGAAAGAAATTAGCACAGGGCCCCTTAGAGGCAGCATCAGTGTCCCTTTTCCATCTTCCTCAGGGTTGCTCAAACGTTGCCATCAGTGCCTGCAGAGCCAGAGCTGCCCCTGGGCAGTGCCAGAGCTGGGAGGGGTCTGCAGGGCAGAGCTGAGCCCCCAGGGCTGGGCTGGGCTCTGGCAGCACTGGCAGGGCCCAGCCCTGGGCACAGGGAAGCAGCTGCTGGCAGGGACAGCTCCAGGCAGCAGAGCCCTGGGCAGGCAGAGGGGGGAAACTCCTGCTCATACATCAACGCCCTCAGAAAACTGGGGCTCATTGCTATTAGTGCCTGTTTAGCATCTGGATGTTTTCTGTTCATTATTTTCTCCTATGTGCAGATCTTCAAGACTGTGCTGAGGATCCCCTCTGAGCAGGGACAGCACAAAGTCTTTTCCACCTGCCTCCCTCACCTGGCTGTGGTCTCTCTCTTTGTCAGCACTGCATTGCTTGCCTATCTGAAACCCTCCTCCATCTCCTCCCCATCTCTGGATCTGGCCCTGTCAGTTCTGTACTCGGTGGTGCCTCCATCCCTGAACCCCCTCACCTACAGCCTGAGGAACCAGGAGCTCAAGACTGCAATGTGGACACTAATGACTGGATGGTTTCAGAAACATTAACATGCTGGACAATTTCTGTAATAACAGTGATCTTTAACTTGTAATAAAAGTAATCTTTACTATTTGTTGTTGGTTTCATTTTGGATGTTTGCGGGGGGGGGGAGGTGTTAATTTTTTTTCATATTGTCCACAAAGAAATTTCATTCTTTTTACCATTATTCCTTTTGTTTCTTTTCACATTCCTATTGGCCACAGACTGTGCAAATGAGGGGCTGTGCCCTTGGTGGTTTTAGTGCCACCAGGCCCTACAGTGTCACAATGGCTCCTTGCTTCCCCAGGGCCCTGCAATGTCACAGTCATCAGAGAATCAACCAGGCTGGAAAAGTCCTTGGAGAGAATCAAGTCCAGGCTGGGACCCAACACCACCTTGTCACCCAGAACTTGGCACTATGTGCCACATCCAGTCTTTCCTTAAACACCTCCAGGGATGGTGACTCCCCTACCTCCCTGGGTAGCCCATTCCAATGCCTAATCAGCCTATCTGTGAAGCATATTTCCTAATGTCCAGGCTAAACATCCCCTGGTGCAGCTGAAGGCTGTGTCCACTTGTCCTCTCCCACTTCCCTGGGAGAAGAACCCAACTCCCATCTGGCTGCACCCTCCTGGAGGGTGCAGAGTGTTGTAGAGAGTGACGAGGTCTTCGCTGAGCCTCCTCTTCTCCAGGATAAACAACCCCAGCTCCCTCAGCTCTTCCTCACAGGACTTGTGCTGCAGACCCCTCCCCACGTTGCCCTTCTCTGGACACGCTCCAGCCCCTCCATGTCCTTCCTAAATTGGAGGGCCCAGAACTGGACACAGCACTCGAGGTGCTGCACAACCAGTGTTGAGCACAGGGGAAGAATCACTGCCCTGCTCCTGCTGGCCACACCATTCCTGACCAACAGGAGTGCCAGGGGTTGGATGAGAGAAATGGTGGGGAGGGGGTGGAAACAAAGTTATATTGGTTGTCAGCCATGAAGGGTCTTGATTTTTGTATATATTCAGACTGTAGTAGAAGGTGCTGGGGGTAGATATCAATTGGACATTGCTGATATCAATCTATAAACAGGAAAAGAAAACAAGACAATACAGATCTCTCTGCACTGTTTTCAATAGAGGATATTCACTTTGGATACACTTCTGAAATCTGTTTAATAAATTATGAAATAATTGAAAAGAAATTATTCCCACAGGCCTGTCTTTTTTGGGGATTTAGGAAAAAATGTTTATGAAGCTTTTCTCACTGAATTACTGAACTGAAGATCGCCAGAAGGAAGAGGCCTGTGGAGGAGTACAATTCATGAGCAACCTCCAAGTGGCTGAGGATCCATCCCCATCAGAGCAGCAATGAACAGAAATGGGCACAGCTTTGTGGCTGCCCCAGCTTTGTCCCTCAGGTGCTCTCGGAGAGATCCAATCCCAGCTGGGCACCTCAGGGCACAAGTGGCACTGCCTGTTCATGGGCACACAGCTGATGGCTGCCTGGAAAGGGGCACAGGTTTTAATATCTGTTATTTTCTTAATGTAGAAACAAATCTTTATTATCTGGGTCATTTGTGTACTTTTAAGAGATGGCAAGTTTTCCCATGAGGAACAGGAATTTCCTGGATCTACTGGATTCTTCTACAGATGGTAGAAGAAGAAATACTGATCTTCCCCTCTACTTCTGTCACCAATGTTCAGTCTAATATTTAATGAACCTCTTTCATCAGGTGTTTCCAGCTTTCCTGTTTAAATGGCCGTGTCTAAGGATGTCTCTTCACTAGACCGGCTGGATCTATGACTTGCCCTTTTCTCACTGATTTCCATCTCTAGATGCTCTCTAGTCATTCAAGTGCCTCTTAACTGACTGGTTTCATACTTTGAGCTCCAGGAAGTTGTCCAGTCTTTCTGATATTCAAATAAATACCTCATTATTCAACATCTTACTTGTGTTTATAGCTATCACAGAACTACCTTTTCTTATGTCCTTGTCCAAATCTGTACCTGTATGGAAATCCCCTGAGGATGGGGGACATGTCAGATGCTGCTGGGGCATGTCAGAGAGCTGAGGGAAGAGCTATGATGGTTATTAAACTGCTCAAATGTTCAACTTGTGTTTGTTGGCAAGAAACCTTTCTGTGCCTCTGAGTGTCACCAGGCCCTGAGCCCAAAGGACACAAACCTGATGAGTTGTGCTTCCCACTGCAGGGGCACTTGGACCTTGGCTCTGCACAGAAGAGCTCTTCATCCACTTTCTCTCTTTTCCTCCTTCTGGGCATGAAGAGAGCTCCTGCCTTCAGTGTGTGACTCGTGTGAGCAAGGAGCAAATCTGGGCAGAATTGGGGCAGGGAGGGTTTGGGGGGACCTTGGGATCTGTGCTGGGCACAGAAGGTGTTTTCCATTACTCTGAGACTGTCTGCTGAGGAAAGTGGATTTAATATCCAGCAGAGGAATGACTTTGGCATTTGATGAAGCTGTGCCTTCCCTTGGCTTTGTTGGCTGAAAATCAATGAACATCCCTCTGTGTCTCGGGCAGCTCCTTCTCCAAGGAAAGCAGGTGGGAGTTGGAGCCAAGGAGCTGAAAGCTGCAGGTGCAGCC
>NW_024372647.1:7304-9651 GCF_014805655.1 Passer montanus
GGTTTGGTTTGGTTTGGTTTTGTTGTTGCATTGTTTCCTCGTTGTGCCTGAAGTGTCCAGTCAGGAGCAGAGTGACTCTTGCCAAGGAATTTTTGTGGTGCTGTCACTTAATATTTAATATGTTTTTTTGCTGATATCTTTCCTGGGATTTTTTCAGTGCTCTCAAGCCCTCAGTTGTAACAGGGTGAAGGAGCCCTGGTTCAGGCTCTAGCCCTGGGAGACACAGGGACGCTGCCAGGGGGGAGCACTCCCCATTGCCCCAGCCCCCCGTCCCCGTGTCAGGCTCTGGGGTCGATCTTGTGGAACATCCTCTGGGGGAGGCTGTGGCCCCCGGGGGACAGGGGTCTATTGAGAGTCTCTTCTATCATGTGGTGGAAACCCAGAAAAATAATTGTCAGGAGAAGCATGGTTTATTGGGAACATTCCTGCACATCAGACAAGATAGATCCTTGTGCAAATTATTCCATGCAGCACACACATGTTTAATTGCTTCTTTTCCTCTTCCTGGGGAAGCAGGGCTGCTTTATTTACTCCAAGCGAGATTTTCTCCCTCCTCCCTGGCAAAGAACAAGCTCCCATCCTGGCAAGTGCTCCTGGCTTTAGCTGGTTTTGCTCCTCCCAGGTCTAAAATCATACCCAACTTAGCAGCCTCAGAGATAGATTTCTATTAAATAGCATAGAAATTACATTCAATTGCATTCTTCTAGCAAAGAAATATGACAAACCTTGTTTGCATCTGACTTTGCAACATAACACAAGCTCTTCCGAAAGGGCTGCTGCCCACTTTTCTTCTTTTTCTTCATTTGCTGGAACATTTTCATTCTGTTGTTGTTTGGAGCAGGATTTTAATAGATCTGGCTGAGGCTGCTGAAAATAGTACAGCAAGTTACTCGTGTGAGGGGTGGAAAACTGAGCTCTGGCACATCCAGCGTTTCTGTTGTTGGAAGTCTTCAATCCCACCTCTCTGGTGGCATGAAATAGGTGCTACTAATCCAATTTCTAAAGTATCATGCATCAAACTGACACTATTTGAAGACTTAAAAATAAATCCAATTTAAACAAAACTCAGCTCTTTTCCATTTTCTCTGTTCCACAGTTGATGACAGAAGACAGAAGAGAAAGATTGTTTTGGGAACAATGTTTTCAGGACCATAAAAATAATGTCAAACCTGCTCTGCCACACTCTCAGCTGTTACAGCCCCAAAAAGCACTGGTTGCCTTTGCTTACAGAATCACAATTGTGATGGGATATCTACCACAGCACAAGACGGCCAATTTTTGGTTGTTTTCCTGGGAATAACTAGAGCACTTCTGGGCAGCAAGGCAAACATGTGGTTCTTCTAATGGCCCTTGAAAGTGGACATGTGAAATGAGGCACACAAAACCAAAGGCCAGCTGAACCTGGGATCTCTGAATGGGTGAAATTGCCGTGCACATAACATCCTCCATTCACATGGATGGTTTCTCACTGGCACACAGGAGGAAGGAAGGAAGGAAGGAACCCAAATACATCACAGTACACCAAGCCAGATGTGTTGAGGGATGAACAGATCTCACAGGGATATGGAAACCCCCCCTGAAAACCAGTTCAGAGAAATCCTGAGCTGTTTTGTGGTCCTAGGCATGAAGATGCTCAGGATCATCCACAGACGCTCAGCAGGCCGTAGGATTGTGCCTGGATGTCACTCTGGAAATGCCAGTGGCTCAGCTGAGAGCTCTGGCAGTGACTGACACTGCACTGAGAGGGGCCACAGTCCTGCAAGGGGCTTTCATCAGGAGCAAACAGCAGCCTGGAGGGTGGGCAATGCTGGATCTGTACCACTGCGTGCTCATCCTTCACCTGAATGTGGAGCTGCCCCCAAAGTTGCCATGCATCACTTTTTCTTTTTCTCCTCTTGGGTATATTTTGGAGCAGCTGTTCTATGTGGCTTTTGATGGTGATCCTGTGGGAAGCAGCCATTTGCCTGCTGTGCTATCCTCACAACTAATGCTAGCTCCTCATTCCATGTAGTTTTCTTTGGGGTTTTTGATCTATTTGTTGGATTGGTTTGCGTGGATTTGTTTGTTTTTATGGGGTTTTTTTTCTGATTTGCTTTGAGTTTTTTGTTTGCTTTTTTATAAATGACTGGTGAAGTTGGCAAAGCCAAATGCAGCATAATGTAAAACAGGCTCGACTTTGCAGAAATTCCTTTTGGCTGGGTTTAGCTGCATCCCCCAGGCTCAGGATCACTAGTGTATTTTCAGGTTGTGCTCTGCATCATCAGCCTTCCCAGACGCTGCTTGGTGTTTCACAAATGGAGAAGACAATGGACATTGTGCCAAGCTTCCTTTGAAACAGAAAAACCTG
>NW_024372647.1:11158-11961 GCF_014805655.1 Passer montanus
GAAAAATCCTTTCCTAGGATTTTTCTCCTCCTGAGAGCTGTGAGCCTCAGGAGAGAAATGTAAACAATAACTATCTGCTGCTGTGGAATGCAACAGGTGCATCTTCCATTGGTCCATGTGGATTGTTTTCACTTGATGACCATTCACAGCCACCTGTGTCGAGGCTGTGAGCAGTCACAAGATTTTGTTATGCATTCTATTCTATTCTTTTTCTTTGTAGCCTCACGATGATCTTTTCTCTCTGTTCTTTTAGTATAGTTTTAATGTAGTATTTTAATATATCATAAGATAATAAATCAGCTTTCTGAGAAACATGGAGTGAAGCCTTGTATCTCCACACACGGAGAGTTCATCTCAACAAGGGAGGAACCTGGGCTCTCATGGGACATGAATGTTGCACTGCTATCAGTGCTGCGTTTGAAGGCCAACAATCAGGAATCACCTTGGCAGAAAAGGAAGTAGAAGAGTGGCACCAAGAAGAAAATTTTTCTTGCTGGCATCGGCTTCATGGCTGCCAAATTGGAGGCTGCTCTGAAATGAATTTGTGGCAGTGTCTGTCATCATTGCAGTGTGAGCACTTGGTGTGTTATGATTCCATGTTAGAGTTATTGTGACACTGTGCTGGAAATGGAGTACTGAGACTTGTCTAAAAAGAGACACAGTCTCAAGAAAAAAGGGACATTTGATAAAATAACAGAGAATAACAACTATTTAAGGCTGTTTTATAAGAAATACGAATTGTATCTCTGAGTAATGAATTTGAACAGCACTTACTTGAAGAACAAGAGGCAATGCCTTTATGC
>NW_024372648.1:0-523 GCF_014805655.1 Passer montanus
TTTGGGGAAATTTGGGTGGTTTTGGGGGGGATTTGGGGATTTTGGGTGGCCCCAGGGGGATTTTGGGGGCTCCGAGGGGGATTTTGAGGGATTTTGGGGCATCCAAGGAGAATTTAGGGGGAGATTTGGGGGATTTTGGGGAAATTTTGGTGGTTGTGGGGGGAGTTTTGGGGGAATTTCGGGGGAAATTTGTGGAATTTTTGGGCGAAATTTGGGGGGATTTGGGGGAAATTTGGGGGATTTTTGGGTAATTTGGGGGGAATTTCAGGGATTTTGGGGGGAGTTTTGGGGATTTTGGGGAAATTTTAGGTGGGCTCAGGGGGTTTTTGGGGGTTTCCAGTGGGATTTTGGGGAAATTTGGGTGGTTTTGGGGGGTTCCAGGGGGATTTTGGCGGGAATTTAAAAATTTCGGGGAATTTTGGAATCCTGGATGGGATTTTGGGGAGATTTTGTGGATCTTGGATGGAATTTTTGCGGAATTTTGGGTCAATTTTGGGATTTTTGGGTGGGATTTTGTCCCCTG
>NW_024372649.1:0-523 GCF_014805655.1 Passer montanus
TAGTGGAAAAAATTCTAAATTTTTAGGGGGATAAATGGAATTTTTAGTGGAAAAACTTTCTAATTTTTATTGGAAAAATTTATGTATTTTAGGGGAAAAAATGTCAATATTTAAGGGAAAAAATCCAATTTTTTTAAGAAAAAATACTGAATTTTTAGGGAAAAAATTTTGAATTTTTAGAGAAAAAAAAGGAATTTTCAGTGGGAAAAAAATTCCGATTTTTAGCGTAAAAAAATTCAATTTTTAGGGGAAGAAGAGGAAAAAAATATTATTTAGAGGAAAAATTTCCAATTTTTAAGGGGGAAAATTCTATTTTTAGGGGAAAAAATTTAATTTTCAGGGGTAAAAAATGAGGGAAAATTCAATTTTTATGAGGGAATAAATTTCAATGTTTATGGAGAAAAAAATTCAGTTTTTAGACAGAAAAAGGGAAAAAAAATTCAATTTTTAACAGGAAAAAATTCAATTTTTGGGGGAAAAAAATTCAATTTTTCCCCCCAAATTGTGGATTTTTTTCTGCCTC
>NW_024372650.1:0-543 GCF_014805655.1 Passer montanus
ATCCACTGTAGGAATAAGGAACACAGAGGATGACGTTACAACAGATTACTGTTCCCATTCTCAGAAAGCAGAGAAATTTCTGTTCAAATGACTGAATTTTCAAATTAGGGAGAACTAAGTGTTCTGTTTCATAACTAAATGTATTACAACTACGACTGTAACACTGGAAAGAGAAAAGCAACCAGCAGTAGACCAAGATGTGAGTCATGAATCCACTGGGTTAAGAATAGCTGAGTGAATTTATTCTTTTTCTTGGAACAAGGTGAAATAAACAGAGAGTTGCTTATTAAAAATCCTTCATAGCACACTGCAGAAAAGAGCTATTATTAATCAGTGTAATGAAACAAGTCAGATTCTGTTCAACAAGTTTGTATTTCTGCTGAAACTGAACATTCATCTACAACTCTTTCTAGGTATTCCACACATCAGAAAATGGTAAAATGCCAGTAAAAATTGAGTGATCTGCAGTGAGCAAGACTCATTGCAATATGGCACCTTCTTAATTTCCCTGGCTTTGCAGGGCTGCTTGTGCCATTATTTCCC
>NW_024372651.1:0-523 GCF_014805655.1 Passer montanus
AAAAAAATCCCAAGAAAGCTGAGATACGCTGATGTTTGGAGCTCTCAGTTTCCTAGGTAAATTGCTTTCTTTTGAGTCACATTTATTTTTGTTACCTCCAAAGAAATGCTGTTTTAGCCGCATTTCTTGGAAACAGTGTTGAGATCTAATGGTTTGTTACTGATGTGAGTTCTCAGGGTGGAGAACTGAGGGAATGTAGTATTATTTTTGCTTCTGGGTATCAGCAACTTCTGCAAGCAGTGTGGTGCAATGCATCCATTCCTTGCTAAGGCAATTAATTACCTTGGTCCCTAATGAGAAGAACTGTTCAGCTTAAAAAAAACCCATTGGAGTCCTTTGGACTTAGTTTAGCCCTGGACATCTGGGTAGATGTGTGAATTAGGGAGGCCACATTGCTCAGTTTTCCTCTGTTTCTTCTCAGTCCATGTTCTGTTGTTTTCCTCTCGTATGGACACTGCAACTGAGGCAGGTCACTGCAGCAGTTCCTCCTTGCAAAGTCACCAAGGAAATGTGATTTGGCTTC
>NW_024372652.1:0-522 GCF_014805655.1 Passer montanus
TTATTAATTAATTAGTATTAATAATATAAATAACAACTATTAATAATTATTAAAGCATCATTAGCACCTCCTAATTATTGCTAATAATTAATTAATAGCTATTAATGATTTCTAGATGCACTAATTGCCATTAATAACCTCTTAATAATCATTAATGACTATTAATAATTATCCAAACATCATTAATACAGCTAATAACTATTAATTAATCACTAATGGCTATTATTAGTTATTAAGCACTAATTAATCACTATTAATCACCACATAAAATTATTAAGCGCCATTAAAGCGCCATTAACGCCTCCCCACAACAATTAATCACTCATTAATGACCATTAGCGATTATTAGCCGCTAATTAACCCCATTCATCGCTGCCAAGCAGTAATTAATGACTATTAGTGCCTAATTAGTGACTAATTAATGATCTCGGGGCCTCATTTGTGCCTCGTGGTCCATTAATTGCTATTAAGTCATTATTAATCCTTATTAATTACTAATAAACAGCTATTAATAATTATTAG
>NW_024372653.1:0-522 GCF_014805655.1 Passer montanus
ATGACACCATGTATCTGTGTATAAAAAGAAATAGAAAAACTTTAATTAAGCAAACTTTTCTCTAGCTGCTGTGGATATTGAGCTTGTTCCATGGCCCAGTGAAGTCAAAAGAAAAAAATTCCATTTTCACCCACAGTGTCCAAGCTGAGACCACAAATAATGTAGCAAGAATGTGGCAATTTGTACCTTCAAAATTCCACAAAGCATTGAGTCCTATGATTAGAGTGTGGAAAACTTTTTTTTTCACAGATATTGAATAACTAAATAAAAGGAAATAAAACTTAATTGAAAAATTGAAGGTTTTCAATTAAATTTGATTTCCTTTTATTTAGTTATTCAATTTCTGTGAAATTATTTCTGTGAAATAACTAAATAAAAGGAAATCAAATTTATTTGAAAACCTTCAATTTTTCAAAGTTTCTTCAGGAGCTTGCAGTAAAGTCTGCTTAGATGATAACCTCTCCTTATCAGAATCAGCCAAGGGATGAGCAATATAAGCCCTAAGACTTAGATCAGCCATGA
>NW_024372654.1:0-522 GCF_014805655.1 Passer montanus
AAACCCCCCAGGACCCCCCAAAACCCCCCTCCCCGCAGGGATGAGGTCGGACTCGGAGATCGCCATCATCATCGACGGCCCCCGGGCGCTGGCGGGTGAGGGGGGTCCCGATTTTTGGGGGGGGGTTCCCGATATTCGGGGGGGTCCCCGATGTTCGGGGGTCCCCCCCGATGTCCGTGTGACCCCCCCGGCCCCTCCTCCCCAGACGGGATCCCCTTTTTCCGCTCGGCCAACGGGGTGATCCTGACGCCGGGGGACGCCCAGGGCCGCATCCCCCCCAAATATTTCCTGCGGGTTCTGCAGCTGCGGCCGCACCGTGAGGGGGGGACCCCAAAACTGGGGGGGGGACCCCAAAATTGGGGGGAGGGATCAAGGGGTTTGGGGGGGAAATCACACAAAACTTGGGGGTCAAAGGGTTTGGGGGGATTGTTCAGGAGTTTGGGGAGGGATGCTGAAATTGGGGGTCTGGGGAGGTCCAGGAGCTTGGGGGGGGACCCCAAAACTGCGGGGGGGCCTCGGGGA
>NW_024372655.1:0-522 GCF_014805655.1 Passer montanus
GATTTTGGGGGAAAATTGGGGATTTTGGGAGGGAAATTGAGAGTTTTAGGGGAAAAACGTGGGATTTTGGGGGGAAAATTGGGAACTTTAAGGGAAAATTTTGGATTTTAGGGCAAAAATTTGGGACTTTTGGGGGAAAATTGGGAATTTTGGGTGGAAAATGGGAGTTTTGGAGAGAAAAATGAGGAATTTGGGGAAAATTGGGAGTTTTGGGGGAGAAAAATGAGGAATTTGGGGAAACAAAATTGGGGATTCTGGGGGAGAAAATTGGGAACTGTGGGGGGAAAATTGGGATTTTGAGGGAAAAAATGGGGATTTGGGGGAAAATGGGGTTTTTGGGGGAAAACTGGGAATTTTGAGGGGAAAATTGGGGATTTGGGGCAAAAAATGGGATTTTGGGGAGGTTTGGGGTAAAAATGGGAATTTTGTGGGAAAAATTCGGGGATTTTAGGGCAAAAAATGGGGAATTTGGGGGGAAAATTGAGAATTTGGGTGTAATTGGGGGAAATAGGAATTTTAGGG
>NW_024372656.1:0-522 GCF_014805655.1 Passer montanus
AGGGGGAAATGGCAGAAAATTTGAGAAGGAAAAGAAGTGGGAACTATGAGGGGAAAATAGAGGGAAATATGAGGGAGAAGATGGGGGGAAACGTGAGGGGAAAATGGAGGGAAAGGGGAAAATGGCAGGAAATGTGAGGGGAAAAGGGTGGGAAACATGAGGGAAAAAGGGTGATAAACATGAGGGAAAATAGGGGGAAACATGAGGGGGAAAGAGTGGGAAACATGAGGGGAAAATGGCAGAAAATTTCTATAAGGGAAAGAAGTGGGTAGTGTGAGGGGAGAATGGAGGGAAATGTGATGGGGAAAAGGGTGAGAAATGTGAGGGGGAAAGGGCAGGAAACATGAGGGGAAAAGGGTGATAAACATGAGGAGAAAATGGGGGGAAACATGAGGGGAAAATGGAGGGGAAAAGGGCGGGAAATTTGAGGACAAAAAGGGTGGGAAATGTGAGGCAAAAAAGGGGAAAACTGAGAGGAAAAGGTTCCCAGTTGGCTCCCAGTTGGTTCCCAGTTGGCTCCCA
>NW_024372657.1:0-522 GCF_014805655.1 Passer montanus
TGGGGAGGGGGGAAATGGGGGAAAGGGAATTGGGGGGGAATGGGGGAAAAAGGGGAGGAAAAAAAAAGGAATTAAAGGGGCAAAAAAGAGGAAAAAAGGGAGAAAAAGGGGGACAAAAGGGGCAAAGGAGTGATTCAGGGTTTTGGGGTCCCTCAGGGTTTTGGGATCCCTCAGGGGTTTTGGGGTCCCCCCGATGTTTTGGGGTCTCCCCGTTTTTGGGGTCACTCAGGGTTTTGGGGTCCCCCCGAGGTTTTGGGGTCCCCCCGTTTTTGGGGTCACTCAGGGGGTCCCTCAGGGTTTTGGGGTCTCCCTGGGTTTGGGGTCCCCCGAGGTTTTGGGGTCCCCGTTTTTGGGGTCACTCACGGCCGCGGCCTCGGGGGGCTCGTAGGTGAAGCTCTCGGGGAAGGCCTTGGCCAGGGCCATGCGCCGGGCAAAGGTGTAATACTGGGGAGGGGGCGCGGCGTCAGGAGACCCCCAGGGACCCCCAAACACCCCCCTCAAAAAATCCCCCAAAAAACCCCC
>NW_024372658.1:0-15164 GCF_014805655.1 Passer montanus
CCTAAGCTGGTCTGTAAGGCAGAAATGCCCCCTTTCCCACCTGTGTTTTTCAGGCAGTTGTTTAGCAACTTCCATTGCAAGCACACACCTATGGATTTTGTGGAGGAAAACAGCCCACACTGGGGATGAGGCTGTGGTGAGATGTATAAAAAGAGCTATTCTCCACCAGCCCTGTGGAGAGGCTTGTGAGCCCCCACTTGCAAGGAGCTGCCTGTGTGCTTTGTGTTTTATTGTCTGGAGGTTGCCAGGCTGCACTTTCCAGGACAGCCTCCTTTTTGTCCTCTTTTTTCTTTATTTTTTTTTCTCCTTCCCTTCCTTTTCTGCCTGAAACAAGCTGTGGAAAAGCCCCTGGCCTGCCTGACTACCTATGAGCTGTTGGTTGCTCAAGAAATTGGGTAAAGGGGGAAAGTCTGAGCACAACAAAGTGGTAGGAGCAGGGTTTGCATCTCAACCTGAGGCATCTCAAAGCCTGAGAAGTGAAGGAAAGACTTTGCTGTGTTAATGCACAATTGTATTTATCAGCAATTTTTGGAAAACAGGGGTGGGATCAAGCCAGGGATGTTGTCTGGCCCAGCCCCCTGAGCCTGGCTTTGGCATGGGGAATGGATTCCTGGCCTCTTTGCCGAGAGCTGCTGCTGATAGAGATTTCCCAGTTTCTCTTGGGAATTTATCCCAGTACTTTGCTACTATAAAGAAGTCTCCTCTTTTTACAGTTTCCCTCTATTACCTTTAAACCCAGCCCCAGCTGAGTTAGAATTTAGTTCCAGCCTTTTCTGAGCCCGGCCCGGCCCGGCCGGCACGGGGGCTGGGCCGGGGCCGCCACCTCCTCACCGAGTGGAAAATAAAGACGAGGTGCCTGGGTTTTTTGGTCTTTAACATGTGTGTTTCACAGAGCCGAGTCCAGCTTCTCAGCAGTCCAACAGAAATTTTCCTCCTATTCCAAACCAGATAAACTATTGAAGCACACAAATACTAGGATTACTACTACAAACTGCAGAAATTGCTGGAAATTCTCTTCTGCTGGCAGTAAGAGTAAACATGTCTAAAGGTTTCTTTGTATGGAGAGCAGCTACACTGAGTGCTTTCAACATCAAAATCAACTGGGAACTAACGATTTCAGCTGAGGTGTTAAAGAAATGAACATTTCAGATCTTTTCTCAGTCACATTTACAAGATGAGGCACACAAACCAAACTGCCTGAGGGCAACAGAACCAGACTCGGCTTTTCCGGGGAGAGGAGGGAGGAAGAGAACTTTGCTAAAGTTTTGCAACTTCCTTAGCAAAGCTTGGCCAACTCTCTGTCCTCTCACAGTAATGACCTTCTGGTACTTCTGACAGAATGCTGCTACAAGAGCAGATTGAAAATTAGTGTGAGAAACGGCCCTCAATTTTAAAATTTCAGAAAGGTTTCTTCAACCTTGACAAAAACTACAACAAAGGACTGAATAGTGAAAAGCCAGAGCGCTGGGAGCCCAGCCCTGTCCCGCTGTGGTTTGCAGCCCCGCAGCTCGGTGACCCAAGTGGCTGCTGTCCCGTTCCTGCCCTCGGTGTCCCAGGTAAGCCTGGCGCTCCCCAAGTCTCTCAGCAGCGACAGCCGTGCTCGCTGTCCCTCGCTGAAGATGCTTCCTTGCGCCTTGGCGGAGGGCCCCGGTGCCAGGCCGTGCCCAGTGCCCAGCCTGCCCTTCCGCAGGGCCCGACCCCGGGGCTGTCACAGGGCAGGGGAAAGGGCAAGGTGGGGTCATATGGGAATAGCATCGCTGTGCAG
This sequence comes from Passer montanus, assembly GCF_014805655.1. Taxonomy (NCBI): domain Eukaryota; kingdom Metazoa; phylum Chordata; class Aves; order Passeriformes; family Passeridae; genus Passer; species Passer montanus. Next base: position 1,766 of record NW_024372658.1, read on the forward strand.
CTTGGCATCCGCGTGGTATCTGCCTCTGCATTCCGAGAGCCAGCTGCTGCATTACTGCTCCACAACACTGGCACTCACAGAGGAAGGGACACGAAGGCAGGAAGTGGTAAAAGGGAGGCGTAAAAAAACACATGCTAGGGTTGTGCTTGACATTTTTGTATTTCCTCCTATTCTCTTTGTGGACTTCATACTTGCTCTCAGTCTTATCAATCGAACCACAGCATCTGTAAACAGCTCACCTTCTCGGCAAACTAACTACAGACTAACATGGCAGAACAGACCTCCCCGATTAACTACAAGGAAAAAGAGAGAAAAAAAAGAGAGAGAAGAAAACAAAAGAAGAAACAAAACCAAAACCAACCAAAAAAAAAAAAATGAGGAAGAAAAGAAAGAAGAAGCTGTGAATTCTTCTCAGAGAACAGAAGCAGCTGAACACCTCACACCTGGGCACAGCAGCCCAAGCAGCTGCCGAGCTCCTGCCGCTCCCCCCGCGCCCGAGCGGCTCCAGGCCGGGGGCACTGCAGAGAAATCCCCACAGCCCGGCGCTCCCGGGCCAGCCCTGCCGGGCACCACCGCTCCTAACCCCTTCCACTCGGGATTTCTCTCCTGGCAGCTCCAGTCTCGCCTCTTCCAGAGCAGAGCACGCTGTGCCCTCAGTGCTTTGCTGCTGGGAGCACTGGGAGAGATCCTGGAACACTGGGAGCACAGGGAATGGCAGGAGGGAACTGGGAGGGATGGTGGAAGCAGCGGGAGTGAGCAAGAAGGAGCACTGGGAGGATCTCAGGAGCCCTGGGCAGGAATGGTGCTCCCAGTTCCTGCCCAGGGCTCTCCCCATCCCTGCCGGGGCTTGCCAGGAAGAGGGACACTGGCAGGGAACTGGGAGGGAAGTGCTCAGCACTCTGCAAGGTGCAGCAGCCCCAGGGGTGAGCAGGGAGGAGGGGGAAGTGCCCCCAGTCCCTCCCCAGTGCCCCCAGAAATGGGGGGTTATGAGGAGAAAAGGGATTTAAATGGAGGGGGGAAAGCTTTTCTGTAATTGTGTTTGAACTGGGGAGGATCCCCATTTCACCTGCGATTTGAAGAGTCTCAGTTGAAGGATAACACACCTTTTTCCTCATTCTGGGTGCCTCCCTTGGCAGGCAATCATTGCTTGCCATGATTTCCATGTTTAAATGGAAGGAGAAAACCTTTATCATCCTGCATGAATTGAGGGAAAGAGCCCCATTTTCATCATTGTCAGGTTCAAACTGAGAGCAAACCCCGCTGTGCCTGGTCCGAAAGGGCTTCCCTTGAGAGGAACCCCTTGATGAGCCATTGTAAGAGTGCCATCGAGGGGACCCTCCATCTCAAGGGACCTTCACACATCAAAAAGATGTCAAAAAGCCCCCAGAATGGTCTTTGTTGAGGGAAACTAAAGAGGGAAACTGCATTTCCCCTCATTTCAGGAGGCTAAACTGAGAAAAATCCCCCTTGATTCACTTTTTATTTGGGACTAAATTGAGGGGAGCTCCGGGGCCGAGGCTTCTCGGCGCTGCGCTCTGTTCCCGGGCAGGGAGCCAAAGGGGGCGTGCCCGATGCGTTAGAATTTAGTACCCGCCTTGTTCTTTCCTCCTCCCATCTCCTCCCTTCTCTTCACTTTTCGAATCTGAAGAGGCCTCAGCTGCCTCCCGTTTTCCTTCCTCTCTCACTTTCCAGGTCCTGTTTCCCAGACCTTCTTCTTTCCTTTTAAAACCCTTGATAATAACCCGTTCCCCACTTAAGGCTGTGTTGGATCCTTGTTTTTCTACCTTCTGGCTGCTGTGGGTGAAGGTCTGCCTTTGAGGAGCACACCCTGCTCCCTCTGCTCCAGAAACCAGCCTTGCAGTTATCCCAATCTCCTGCTGCTGCTGAGGGCTTCCTTAGGCTCTAGCTGAAATGAAAAGCATCCAGGAAACTTTTCACTTCTTGAGATTAGAACAGTTTCTACAAGTCCTTGAGCTGTCAGCACGATGGTGAAAAAGGCACTGTGCAAATGAAGGTTTCCCCCTTCTTTCCCCCACTCCAGGCTCCGTCCCCTCTCCCTTACTTTGTCATCTCAACAACTGCTAAGGAAACCTTTCTAATCTTCTCAATTGGCAATGCAACTGCTCTTTAATTTCGTTTTAAAATAGTTTTAAAGTCAGGCTCTGCCTATGGTATTAATTTTCATTTTGGATTAAGTTGTTGGTGCTTAACAGGCTCTGTGCTGCCCTAAAGCCTTTCACCAAGGCTCAAAGAATGACCCTGGCAGGGAGTGCAGGAGCGTTGTGCACTCCTTGTTTAGAAATGGAATGCATTAAACCAGGTTCCTATAAAAGCCATCTTGAGTAAGTGAAACTAAGGCACTGGAATAACTTTGGGAAATGTTCCATTTAGGATAGACCCACCCTGCCAGAAGCTGTTTGTCTATGGTCAGTTCATGCTCTGATCAGTGCAGGGCCAGCCCCTCAAGAAATGCAGGAGCCAAACCCAGCCAGGAGAGGAAAAGACAGGAGCTGAGCTGAGAGAGCTGGACAGAGGAAATGCCACAGATGTGCCTGGAGCATGGCCCTGCCCAGCAGCTTTCCTTACAGTTCAGTGTTCAAAAAGCTGAAAGCTCATGCTCAGTGCTTTGGGATCTAACTTTGGCTTCTAACTGCAGAGGGCATGAGCTCCCTGACTGGAACTCAGGCAGTGGAGTGCCACAAGCCTGCAGCCAGATTGCTTCTCCTTCAGCTTAAATTTAGTGGGGTTTTTTGTTTGCTTGGTGGCTTTTTTTTTTTTAAGTCTTCTTAGAGTTTCAACATGTGAAAAAATAGAGCAGAAATAGACAGAAGCACCATTTGGACATTAATGGATATTTTGTTTTCGTTCTCTTCCTTTTAAAAATATATGTAGATAACATGAACATTTTAACTCTGTGGTTTGGGAGAAACACTCTTTTCCCTCTTCCTTTGGAAGAGATATGCAAGTCCTGAGACCCTGGGCCAATGCTCTGTGCATTTTATTGATGTTTTTACAACTAAACAAGGGTCTGATGAGATTGACCATGAAGACACAACTCAGGAGCTGCCGGGCAGCAGCCTCCAAACTCTTTGGGTGATGCCGAGAGCAGTGGGTGTGAAGACTGCTCTCCAGTGCGAGATCAATCCATGATAACCTGCTCACTGACACCAAAGTCACTTCTCATCGGCCACTTGTTATTCCCGAAGTGCAGGAGCTGCAGTGTTTGCCAAAGCCTGGGCAGAACGATGGAGAACATTCCTGTCAGATTTCTCCTTCTCTTCCTGTGCCAGCAGGAGAAACCCATCCTGGTTAAGGGTTTTGTGCTGTGTGACAGTGTGCAGCTCAGAGCTCAAGCAGTGCCCAGGAGCATTAATTATTGAATCTGCAGTGCCCCCTCAGCCGTGTGAGCTCGGAGCAGGGCGCTGGGAAGTGGGGCCATCCCAATTTCGGGCAGCGGGACTCGGAGCTGGAGCGGTTTGGAGTCAGCACCGGAGCCTGAGCTGCCTCTGTGCTCAGAGAGGGGAGAGCCCTTCCTCTGCAGGGAATGCTTTTCCACTCGGGATTTCTCTCCTGGCAGCTCCAGTCTCGCCTCTTCCAGAGCAGAGCACGCTGTGCCCCAGTGCTTTGCTGCTGGGAGCACTGGGAGAGATCCTGGGAACACTGGGAGCACAGGGAATGCCAGGAGGGAACTGGGAGGGATGGTGGAAGCAGCGGGAGTGAGCAAGAAGGAGCACTGGGAGGATCTCAGGAGCCCTGGGCAGGAATGGTGCTCCCAGCTCCTGCCCAGGGCTCTCCCCATCCCTGCCGGGGCTTGCCAGGAAGAGGGACACTGGCAGGGAACTGGGAGGGAAGTGCTCAGCACTGTGCAAGGTGCAGCAGCCCCAGGGGTGAGTAGTGGGGAGGGGGAAGTGCCCCCAGTCCCTCCCCAGTGCCCCCAAAAATGGGGGTGACAAGGAGAAAAGGGATTTAAATGGAGGGGGGAAAGCTTTTCTGTAATTGTGTTTGAACTGGGGAGGATCCCATTTCACCTGGGATTTGAAGGGTCTCATTTGAAGGAAAACTACTTTTTCATTATTTTGGGTGCCTCTATTGGTGGCATCTCCGTTTTCCATGATTTTCCATGTTTAAATGGAAGGGGAAAACCTTTATGGTGGTGTTTGAATTGAGGGAAAGAGCCCCATTTTCATCATTGTCAGGTTCAAACTGAGGGCAAACCCCGCTGTGCCTGGTCCGAAAGGGCTTCCCTTGAGAGGAACCCCTTGATGAGCCATGGTAAGAGTGCCATCGAGGAGACCCTCCATCTGAAGGGACCTGCACAGACAAAAATGATGTGCAAAAGCTCCCAGAATGGTCTTTGTTGAGGGAAACTGCATTTTCCCTCGGCTTTGGAGGCTAAATTGAGGGAAATCCCCTCCAGTGAACATACCTGGGGCTGTGTCTGATTCCCTCAGAGCAGGAGCAGCCTTGTCCTCAGCAGCTCACAGCCCTGCCCCACAAGGATGTGTCACAGAAGGGTTGGTAAAGACCACAGGAGCCTCAGCTCAGGTGAGGCTTTCCACAGAGCCCAGAGATCTTATCCTGGAACTCTGAAAGCACAGGAGAATCAGGGGCCAGCCCTGGCTCAAGGCACAGCAACCCTGCTGAAACAAGAGAAGGGAGCAAAGGCTGAGGAGGCAGGGCAGGAACGGCTGCAGAGCCTGTTCAAAGAGAGGCATCTGCAGCTGGAGAACAGAACAGAGATCCCAGAGCGACACGTGTCTGTGAGAGTTACACAAAGATGTGTCAAAGTTTGTGAAAAGCCACTTATAAACAAGGTAATGATATCTTATGAACAATGCCTGTTCTAAAAACCAGTGAATTCACATGATGGAACCAATACATCAGCAGTGACTGCCTCAGGAATTTGAGACAATATTCTTCCAGCACTCCTGGATCCATAGCAATGAAACAAGGAACAGCTCCCAGTGGATCACAGCCATAGTGCAGGACAACCCCCCACTCTCCTGAGTTATCTGTGGGAGATAAAACAGAAGAGATGCCAATGAATGATCCTGTTGGGCAGGGCAGCACTGGCACCTGTGCAGTCTGTGAGGGGATCAAGGGCTCAGCAAACTGGATCTTCTGTGCAAGGGCAGGTGTTTGTCAGTGTTCCATCACTGCTGTTTCAGCTGGGTCTGTCTCATCTGTAGAAGGAAGTAACTACATCTTGGAATGTAAACATTCATATTGAAACAAAATTAACTTGGGACTTAAAATTAATTGCAGTGCAATTCAGCGTCGCCTCAGTAGAATTAGAGGTACACTTAAAGGAACTGAAAGTTACCATCTTTAATACTGAATAAAAAGTGATCTTATGAAACTGGAATAGAAGATGAAAAGTGTTAAAGTGAAGAAGACTGAAACTTGACCTTGTCTAAACTGAGCAACACTCAAACCTGGCAGAAATCCACCTCGACATAAATAACTCTTAAAATTAACTCGACAGAGTAATAAAACATAACATTACTGAGATCTAACTTTGCTTAATCTTACCAACACTAAAATCATACTCAAATGAAACAGAATCCCACAAACAATCAGTGTCCTTAAAAGTTCTGGGTACTACAAAATGTAACTTTTTCTGCTGCTGTTAATACCAAAAGGCACTGAAAATGTGAACAAAGCATGGCTGAAATAACGGCATGATGGATTTACTGGAGGGATTAGAGAAGTGTGACAAATACGCTGATCCTATGTAATTTCACATTGAGAAAAACTCTTGGTAGCCACAAATTTTATGGAACCATAACTTTACTAAGACTTTTTAAAGAGCAATTGTACCAAAAGAAACTACAATGTAGAATTTGGCAAAGTGTCCAACAAACCGGGAGCTTCTTGAGATTGTATTTATTATAATAGCCTATGGTAAATGTTATCAGCATCTCTGTTAAAGAAATTAGATTGTGGTATGCTGGAAATAATAATAATAATAATAATAATAATAATAATAATAATAATAATAATAATAATAATAATAGTAGTAGTAGTAATAGTAGTAGTAGTAGTAGTAGTAAGGCACTGCATTTACCGCTTTGAATCTCTCCAGTAACAATTCTCAGAGAAATCAGAGTTCACTACAAACACAGTATTAACTTTTAAAAGCATTTCAGCACGTTTTTGAGGCATTCTAGAATACGGAGCGTGATGTTTCAGCAGTCGGGCAGGCAGAGCCCTTCCGGCAGATGCCGGGGGTTCGCCGAGCCGCGGGGGCAGTGAGGCGGCCCGGGGGAAGCGGAGCCGCCGGGCCGGGCCGGGCCCCGGGAGCGGGGCAAGCGCAGGCGGCGCAGGGGAAGGGAGCCGGGACCGCCCGGGGCTCGCCGTGGGCCGTGCGGCCCCGCGAATTTCCATTGCGATCGAAAGGGACTTGTGTTTAGATCCCCGAATCCCGGCCGGCAGGGACGCGAGGAGCCAGAGCGGTGAAGGAACCGATCCTGGAGAAGGCAGCGGGGAGCGCCGGGGAGCGGGGCCGTGGCGGGCTCGGGGAGCAAAACGGCCGCACCGCGATTGGCTGCACTCCCGCCCGCTGATTGATCAAATCGGCTCAAACGTGCGGCGGAAGCTGCCACGCTCGGTGGGTACGGCGGGAGCGGAGCGGGAGCGGCGGGGGCTCCAGCCCAGGTGGGACCCGCGGTCGGTGCTGCCCCAGCCCGGGGCTCGCTGCGGGCGGAGGGGCCGCGCTGAGGGGCACGGGGGGTTCCCAGCAGCGCGGCTGCAAAGCTGCTCCCGAGGCCGAGCTCCCAAAGGATCTGTCAGCACTCCTGATGTCTCCGGAGCAAAGTGCTGATTGTTCCAGGGAAACAGATTCTGGCTTTGAGCGAGAGGGCAGTGAATTCTGTTCCATTCGTGGCGATCTGAATGAGGACCTTTACGAGGAATCAGCAACACGGAATATACAAGAAAGATTGCTGGGTGAGTGCGGGGCCACCCCTGGGGCCTCTAGGCAGGGGCCGGTGTCACCTGCCAAGGCCAGGGCTGGCAGGTGTGTGGCTGTTTCCCGAGGTCTGGAAGAGGCCTGGTGCTCTGCTGGGCCCCAGCAGTGGCTGGAAGCAGCAGCCCCATATGTGTGGGAAATACAGCTCACTATTTGCACTTTTTTTGAATGTTTTTAGGAGAAAAAATGTACTAAAACCAGCACTGTGCTGCTGGGCTATTTGCCCACATAAGTTAATTTAAAATGTGTTGTCTACATATTGTTGTATTATAGGGGGTGCATCCATAGTTTTACTAGTTACATAATATATAATTCCTGTAGGGGTGCATTAGTTTTAAGTTGGTTTATTCCTGTACCCCCCATTCCTGTTTATGGTTCTGCCCGGGCTCTCTCTCTCTCCCTCTTCTTGATTGTCCCGTCAGTTGCACTTTTCCACTCCCTTTCCCTACGAGTTATCTCTCCTAATCCCTCCCTGGCTGCCTGTCTGTTATTCAGTGTCCATGCCCTTCCATCTAGAACCTTCTGTCTTGGACACTGAATGATTGGACCAGGGGTCAGGGTTCAACCCTCAGTTTATTCCCACTGGAGATCCGAGATGTTTGTTACGCGTTATTCCCTCCTCTCAAAAATTTAGATTGGTCATTGTATTCTGTTTATAAAGCCCTGCCGGGCATGCATTTTTGTCCGCGCACGACGCACTTTCAATAAAACACCTTCCTTTTCCCTGTCGGCGCAGTCCTGTCTTTCTCCTGTGGGTCGCAGCCCGACTCGACTCCTCTCCAAACGGCTCCGAGGATTCTCGCTCTCCTGAAGGCATTCCGCCTTAAGCACTCTCCCCAGGAAGTCTCTCAGCGGGAGGGTGCCCTTCCCCCTTCAGTACTGCCGGCGGTGCTGGCCGCAGCCAGCCGGGAATCCATAGACTCAGAGGCCAGTCGCTGCCGCTGCAAATTCCTTTGGGTTTACATGTTCTTTTGTTTGGTTTTCACTTTTGACATGTCTTCCTGCCATCTTGCCTATTAAGATAATATATTTTATTTTTGTTGTGGTTCTATCTTGTTTATGTTCACTCCTTGGTAATGAGAATCAATAAATCATTCTATTTTTTTCAGTTCTCTGTTTTTAGTTTCTGTTACCTTCTCTTTCACATAAGACAGTCCCTAAATGTGGAAAATCACTTAATTATGTTACACCCTTTTCTGAGTAAGTTACATGGAGAAATCATTCCAACATTTCAGAGTCTCTATTATGCTTCAGTCTGAGATAGTATCTATTATATCCATGTTTATAAAAGCTATAGGGTGCATACATTAGATTGATTAAAGTGACAGATTATACTGTATCAAAAGCAGTAATTAGAAATTGCACTTTATCTGGATTTTTGTGGTCAATAATGACTTGCAAAACAAAAGTTAGTACATCAATGTGAAAGCCAATACCTATATATTTTTTAATAACATTATACAATAAGCTCAATTGGGAAATCCAAATCACCCTGGGCTCTTGGAAATCATCACAAAGTGGCCTGAAGGGGAGACTTTTGGACTGTCCTTGGAAGATGTTAGAAAGGACCCTCACTTTAGAAATTTTACAGGCTTTTAAACCTTAACCAAAAAATACAACGGACTGAATAAGGAAAAATGACAGCACTGGGGGTCTCTGTGACTGTCAGCCACGTGCTTGTTTACAAAATGGATGCTCTGCCTTTTATACCCTCAGCCCCTCCCAAAGTTTTGTCAGTCAACTCCTTCTGGAGGGAGGGAATTGGTGATAAAGCTGAGGAAGGGAGGAGAGTGTGGGGAAGGTGCTTTTGTAGATTTTGGCATACTTCTCGTTTCCTTGCTCTGATTTGTTTGATAATGAATTCAATTAAAATTGTCCCTGCAGCCTTTAGTGTGTGGCTGAAATAAAGCCCACGGGAACTGCATACAACACACCCCTCCTGCCTTCCATTCATCTCCTGCTCTCCGTGGCTGGAGCATGTGGCTGCATGTGCCCGTGTCGCTGTGCCCAGAGCTGTGGCCAGCACCCCCCGTGCCCCGTGCACAGCAGCACGTGTGCTCTCAGCCCTGGCACAGCAGCAAACACCCGCGCACAGCCGGGCACGGCGGCGCGCTCGGGCACAGCTCTCGGGCACAGCTCTCCTGGCCCCCACGCCCCCGGGGCGCTCTCCTCCTGGGGTCCCGACACGGTGGGCACGGGGACATCGTGGCACCCTTTGGAGAGCCCCTCTGTGCCCTGGGCTGGGGACACACAGGCCTGTCCTAAAGGAAAGCTCAAAGAGACCACGCTGGGCTCTTGCTTCTTGCCTCTTGCCCTGCAGGGCCGCGCTGAGCTCGTTTTGCTGTCCTGTGCTCCCCAGGAGCCCGAGCAGCTCCAAGGAGAGGACTGCAAAGATTGCTGGAGGGTCACTGCTGTGCACAGCACACGTGGCATTTTTCACCCCTCCCATCACCATGGGCTGTGGGGCAGGAGCTGAAGCAGCCTGAGCCCAGTGCCCGAGCAGCCTGTGCTCTGCCAAGGGCACCTTCCACTCCTCCCCTGAGGGGGAACGTGTGGCCTCTGCTGCTGTGGGGGGCAGCTCACCGTCCCTGGGACAGGTGAGGAAAGCTCCAGGCCTCTCTGCAGCGGGGACAGTGACTGTCAAACAAAGGTTTTCATCAAGATTTCTTCTCGGACTGAAAGGGAGAAAGGTGTTATGCATGGAAATCTGCGTGGAAAACAACTGCAATTTCTATTAAATAATTATAATTTATAGTAATAATAAATAATTCTAATTTCTAATAAATAATTCTCATCAATGTAAGGTCTCCTGTTTTCTAAAGAAGTTTTGGTTCAGTCAGACAGAAAATCACTTTCTGATGTACAGCTGGCAGTGCTGACTTAAGGTACACTTTTACAAGGCATATATTTCATTTTCTACAGCAGTGCCAGAGATTCCAGGAGCACCTGAAAGCCTGCAGTGTAACAAAGCCTTTGAGACCCAGCTGTCAGAGGGCACTGGCAGGAGGGCAGCTGCTCCTGGTAGCAGGAGATTAAAGTGGAACCATAAAGCAAGTTCAGTTTTTAGGCAGATAACATCACATCTTGTGGTCACCTTGGTTTCCTGCTGGATAAGCATCCTGACAGAGCCACTGCCAGTGCATACATTAGATTGATTAAAGTGACAGATTATACTGTATCAAAAGCAGTAATTAGAAATTGCACTTTATCTGGATTTTTGTGGTCAATAATGACTTGCAAAACAAAAGTTAGTACATCAATGTGAAAGCCAATACCTATATATTTTTTAATAACATTATACAATAAGCTCAATTGGGAAATCCAAATCACCCTGGGCTCTTGGAAATCATCACAAAGTGGCCTGAAGGGGAGACTTTTGGACTGTCCTTGGAAGATGTTAGAAAGGACCCTCACTTTAAAAATTTTACAGGCTTTTAAACCTTAACCAAAAAATACAACGGACTGAATAAGGAAAAATGACAGCACTGGGGGTCTCTGTGACTGTCAGCCACGTGCTTGTTTACAAAATGGATGCTCTGCCTTTTATACCCTCAGCCCCTCCCAAAGTTTTGTCAGTCAACTCCTTCTGGAGGGAGGGAATTGGTGATAAAGCTGAGGAAGGGAGGAGAGTGTGGGGAAGGTGCTTTTGTAGATTTTGGCATACTTCTCGTTTCCTTGCTCTGATTTGTTTGATAATGAATTCAATTAAAATTGTCCCTGCAGCCTTTAGTGTGTGGCTGAAATAAAGCCCACGGGAACTGCATACAACACACCCCTCCTGCCTTCCATTCATCTCCTGCTCTCCGTGGCTGGAGCATGTGGCTGCATGTGCCCGTGTCGCTGTGCCCAGAGCTGTGGCCAGCACCCCCCGTGCCCCGTGCACAGCAGCACGTGTGCTCTCAGCCCTGGCACAGCAGCAAACACCCGCGCACAGCCGGGCACGGCGGCGCGCTCGGGCACAGCTCTCGGGCACAGCTCTCCTGGCCCCCACGCCCCCGGGGCGCTCTCCTCCTGGGGTCCCGACACGGTGGGCACGGGGACATCGTGGCACCCTTTGGAGAGCCCCTCTGTGCCCTGGGCTGGGGACACACAGGCCTGTCCTAAAGGAAAGCTCAAAGAGACCACGCTGGGCTCTTGCTTCTTGCCTCTTGCCCTGCAGGGCCGCGCTGAGCTCGTTTTGCTGTCCTGTGCTCCCCAGGAGCCCGAGCAGCTCCAAGGAGAGGACTGCAAAGATTGCTGGAGGGTCACTGCTGTGCACAGCACACGTGGCATTTTTCACCCCTCCCATCACCATGGGCTGTGGGGCAGGAGCTGAAGCAGCCTGAGCCCAGTGCCCGAGCAGCCTGTGCTCTGCCAAGGGCACCTTCCACTCCTCCCCTGAGGGGGAACGTGTGGCCTCTGCTGCTGTGGGGGGCAGCTCACCGTCCCTGGGACAGGTGAGGAAAGCTCCAGGCCTCTCTGCAGCGGGGACAGTGACTGTCAAACAAAGGTTTTCATCAAGATTTCTTCTCGGACTGAAAGGGAGAAAGGTGTTATGCATGGAAATCTGCGTGGAAAACAACTGCAATTTCTATTAAATAATTATAATTTATAGTAATAATAAATAATTCTAATTTCTAATAAATAATTCTCATCAATGTAAGGTCTCCTGTTTTCTAAAGAAGTTTTGGTTCAGTCAGACAGAAAATCACTTTCTGATGTACAGCTGGCAGTGCTGACTTAAGGTACACTTTTACAAGGCATATATTTCATTTTCTACAGCAGTGCCAGAGATTCCAGGAGCACCTGAAAGCCTGCAGTGTAACAAAGCCTTTGAGACCCAGCTGTCAGAGGGCACTGGCAGGAGGGCAGCTGCTCCTGGTAGCAGGAGATTAAAGTGGAACCATAAAGCAAGTTCAGTTTTTAGGCAGATAACATCACATCTTGTGGTCACCTTGGTTTCCTGCTGGATAAGCATCCTGACAGAGCCACTGCCAGTGCCAGGGGAAGAGCAAGGAACTCCTGGCCAGGAGTGAATTTGCTGTTTCTGATCCTGCTACACTATTCCTTGGCTCCCCTGGAGTCCAGAAACATCTGCTAGACACTTTGATATAAAAAGAACTGCAGTTTTTTCTAGGGATCTTTTTCTTTGGGATCCTCCTAACATTCTGAGTTAGCTCCTGGCCTCACTCCATCTGTGTGTTTCTGAATTTAACCCTTAGGCAGAAGGATGCTTGCAAGCCCAAAGGATTTCTGAAGCAGCCCTAACCTGCAGCACCAGGCTGCCATCCATCAAAAAGGAAAAGTGACTTGAGCAGCCTGAGGGAGCCAAGTGATCTGCTGGCAGGAGACATCAGGAATGGAGAAGGTGATTCCAGCTCTGCCCTTTGCTCTTCCTCCCCATTAGACAGGAGAGGATCCAGCACATTCCATCAGCCTTGGCTGCCTCAGGCCAGGAAATCCCCAAGGAGACAAGGCCACCTCAGGGCATCAGATCCCACCTGAGAGAAGGAAATGCTGAAAACCTCACCATGGTCTCAGCCACTCAAATGAGGAACTTTTCTGGTGGGTCCCCAAAACCATTTCCAGCAAAGCCCAGCTGGTGTTGAAAAGTGCATTCACATTCAGGGGGAGGAGGCGTTACGGGGGGAAAAGGGATTTAAATGGAGGGGGGAAAGCTTTTCTGTGACTGTGTATGATCGGGGGAGGATCCCCATTCTCCTGGGATTTGAAGGGTCTCAATTGAAGGAAAACACAACTTTTTCATTATTTTGGGTGCCTCCTTTGGCAGGCAATCACTGCTTGCCATGATTTCCATGTTTAAATGGAAGGAGAAAACCTTTATGGTGCAGTTTCAGTTGAGGGAAAGAGCCCCATTTTCATCATTGTCAGGTTCAAACTGAGGGCAAACCCCGCTGTGCCTGCTCTGAAAGGGCTTCCCTTGAGAGGAACCCCTTGATGAGCCATGGTAAGAGTGCCATCGAGGGGACCCTCCATCTGAAGGGACCCTCACAGACAGAAAAGATACCCAAAAGCTCCCAGAATGGTCTTTGTTGAGGGAAACTGCATTTCCCCTCGTTTTAGTAGGCTAAATTAAGGGGAAATCCCCCTTGATTCACTTTTAATTAACTAATTAAATTAATTTATTTTAATTAATTGTTTATAAATTATTTAATGTGTTGCCTTTCCTGGGTGAGGAGGAGAGGCACAGAGCTGTTTTGCCGGCAGCGGGCCCCTGGCCCGGCCCAGCCCAGACCAAGAATAACTGCCATGATTCTCTGCTAAGACCCCCAGAATCAGCTTCCCCGGGGCTGGGGTTCTTCATCAGCTTTACAGCGTGGGGACTTGTACTTAGCGCGGATTTTACGGAACGGGGGCGTCGCCGCCCATGCGTCACCTCCACTCATTACTTCGGCTTTCCTACACGCATAAAATTGAAAACGTCAAAAA
>NW_024372659.1:0-522 GCF_014805655.1 Passer montanus
TGCGAGCTGTCCTGTGTGGCAATCACCCTGTCCCCTCAGCTGGCATGACCTTACAGCTTTACCTTATATCTCATTAATAAACCTATATTTCCAGCATGAATTATCCCCTCATCTATAACAAAACTGTTTTACTTACCTTCTTTCTTAATCTCCTTTCATCTACCTTCTCAAGCTCTCTTTCTTTTTGTAATCTTTTCTCCTGCTCATTATTTAACTTTTAAAATATTTTATTTCTATCCCCTGTGTTAAAGTGGAGCATTAATAAACTTAACAATTCCAGACATGGTTAGTACCCCCTCGGTAGAAGTGGGTGGTGTTTTCTGCTCTCAGTTTTATTACCTTTACTATTGATATTTTCCTCACTTTACTCTGTGTTCTCCTTGAAGGAGAAAAATAGGTAGTCTTAGTAGGAGCAGTTGGTCTTACAGCTTCTTCCACAGGCTGAGGCAGGGGAGGTAAATTGTCACAGGACTCTCAAGCCTTATTTTTGATTTTTAACCCTTGATTCTGACTCATCTTGTC
>NW_024372660.1:0-522 GCF_014805655.1 Passer montanus
GGTTGCATCGGGATTTTTCTTGCGTGTGTATGTGGGTTTTTTTTGGTTTATTTTTTTTTTTCCCCGAAGAGAGTTCAACCCTTAGATTACCGCACTGCATATCCGGCTGGAAGCAGCTTTCAGTACCGCCGACAGCAGCAGCGAGCGAGCAGCTCCAGCCGGACACTGCCACCCAACTGAGCAGCACCCCGAGTTGGGAGAAATGGCTTTCGCGGAAGGGGGGCAAACGCCGGGGAACTGAGGGCGGAAAGCAACAGCAAGGAAAGACCGGCGGGGAAGGGGCGGCGGGGGGGAGGCTGGAACAAGGAAGGGAGGAAGAAAGGAGGGAAAGAGAGCGAGTGAAAAGTCAAGCCCGGTACTTACTTCGCCCGAAATCTCCAGGGCCCAAGCATGGTGGCAGCCCATGAAGATGCCGACCCGCTGCGCGGGCGCTGCGCGGAGCCGCCGGGGCGGCGGAGGCGAGGATGGCAGCGCCGGGGAGCTCGGTGCGGAGCGCGCGCGGGCACCCCCCGCACGCAGGCG
>NW_024372661.1:0-522 GCF_014805655.1 Passer montanus
TTTTGGGGTGGTTTTGGGGTGGTTTTTTTGAGGTGATTTTGGGATATTTTGGGATAATTTTGGGTTTATTTTTGGGGTGATTTTGGGATTTTTTGGGGTGAATTTGGTGTTTTCCAGCCCTGCCCTGACGTGTTCCAGTTCCCCTGTTCTCATTTTTGGGGCATTTTTTGGGGTGATTTTTTGGGTTTTTTGGGGATTTTTGGGGCTGATTTTTTGGGATTTTTGGGGCTTTTTAGGGCAATTTTTTTGGATTTTTGGGGTGATTTTTTTACTGATTTTTGGGGCCATTTTTGGGGTTTTTTTGGGGTGTTTTGGGGTCTCACCTGATTTTGGGATTTTTTGGGGTGAATTTGGTGTTTTCCAGCCCTGCCCTGACGTGTTCCAGTTCCCCTGTTCTCATTTTTGGGGCATTTTTTGGGTTTTTTTGAGGATTTTTGGGGTGGATTTTGGGGCTGATTTTTGGGATTTTGGGTATTTTGGGGTTCCCAGTTCAGTTTTTGGGGTTCCCGGGGTGATTTTGGG
>NW_024372662.1:0-522 GCF_014805655.1 Passer montanus
TTTCCCTTCACACCTCCTCACATTTTTCACCATTTCCCCTCACATTTCCCGCTTGTTTCCCCCCAAATTTCCCTCCACATCTCCTCGCATTTTCACCATTTCCCCCTCATTTTCCTGCCTTTTCCCCTCACATTTCCCTCCATTTTCCCTTCACACCTCCTCACATTTTTCAACATTTTCCCCTCACATTTTTCAACATTTTCCCCACATTTCCTGCCCGTTTTCCACTCACCTTTCCCTCCATTTTACCCCTCACGTTTCCCGCCTTTTTCCCCTCATGTTTCCCGCCTTTTTCCCCTCACGTTTCCCGCCTTTTTCCCCTCATGTTTCCCGCCTTTTCCACTCACCTTTCCCTCCATTTTCCCCCTCATGTTTCCCGCCTTTTTCCCCTCATGTTTCCTGCCTTTCCCCTCACGTTTCCCGCCTTTTCCTCCTCACATTTCCCGCCTCATTTTCCTGTCTTTCCTCCACCATTCCCCCCTCATTTCCCCCCAAAATGGTGAAATTTGGCTTTTCTCCCCC
>NW_024372663.1:0-522 GCF_014805655.1 Passer montanus
CGCCGATCCGGAATCCGCTCGCAGCCGCCACTCCGCTCCCGGGCAGACACGCGCTGCAGCCGTTGCCGCCGCAAGTTCGAAACTTTGTGGCGCGTCGCGCCTTTCGGCCGAATCGATCAATCAGCGTTCGGGAGCGCAGCAAGTTGCGGCTCTGAGGCGCGGCCGTTTTGGTTCTCGGTTCCGCTGCGGTCCCCTCTCCCCGGCGCTCCCCGCTGCCTTCTCCGGGATCCGATCCTTCACCGTTCTGGTGCCTCGCGGCGCGCGTCGCTGCCAGTCCCGGTTTGGGGCATCTCAACCCAAGTCCCTTTCGCTCGTCTGAGCGCAATGGAAACCGTGGGTGTCGGAACGGCGTAGCCCAGGCCGGCCTTCCCCTCCTCATCCCGAGCCCCGTGCGGGGGTCGCAGCTCGGCTTTCCCCCGCGCCGCCGCCCCTCGCTGCCGCCTGCGCTTTCCCATTCTCCCATTCTCCCATTCTCGACTTCTCTCTCAGAGGAACGGCGGCTCAGGTGCCCTTGGGCGACCT
>NW_024372664.1:0-546 GCF_014805655.1 Passer montanus
AAGCAGCTCTCCTTTGCACCTGCCTGGGCTCTGTGTCACTACGGACCCTCACTCCCAGTTTGCCAAGGAAATGATCAGTAAGAATGTTGCAGAGCTGCTATGTGAATATTAGCGGTATGGCAGACAGTGAAGCAGTGGACATTTCTGGGGTTTAGTACAATGCTGCTGCATTGGTGCCACTTTAGTCAGTTTTCCATCAGTGGCATTTCTGTCTAGAAGTACACTGCGCACAGTCTTTCTAGCATTTGATGCCATTTCCTTAGTGTCTTTTTAATATCTTCCTTCAGTTTAAAGGATGATACAAGCTTTACATTTTGAAGAATCCTGTTAGGAAACACCATACCAGAGTAGTCATCATTCCCTTTTCTTTTGCCTCGTTTGTAATTCTCATAGACTCATTTCAAATTTCTGCTAATGTCAATAAGAATACTGAGACTGCTTAGCAGGGTTGACGCTCTCAGCTGCTTTCCTCTTATATACTGCCTCATACTGTATGTGACTTAATGGTCTCATTCCATCATCTGCATTTTGCTGTGGTTTGCTAAA
>NW_024372665.1:0-522 GCF_014805655.1 Passer montanus
CTGGTCCATACTGGTTTATACTGGTTTATTTTGGCTTACACTGGTTTATAATGGTTTATACTGGTCCAGTCTCTACCAGTCCATACTGGTTTATACTGGTCTGTACTGGTCGGTACTGGCTCACACCAGTCCTTACCAGTCCATACTGGTCCATACTGGTCCGTACTGGTCCATACTGGTCCGTACCGGTCCATACTGGTCCGTACTGGTCCGTACCGGTGCATACTGGTTTATACTGGTTTATACTGGTCCATACTGGTCCATACTGGTCCATACTGGTCCGTACTGGTCCATACTGGTCCGTACCGGTCCATACTGGTCCGTACTGGTCCGTACCGGTGCATACTGGTCCATACTGGTTTATACTGGTTTATACTGGCAGACGGCCCCGCGGAGCTTGCCGTGCTGGGCTCGGGGGTGGTGCCCGAGGGGGGGGAGGCGCTGCTGAGCTGCACCAGTGCTCCCAGTAACCCCCCAGTACGGCTGCGCTGGTGGCTGGGGGGCGCCCCGCTGAGCGCCAGC
>NW_024372666.1:0-522 GCF_014805655.1 Passer montanus
ACCTCGGAACGGGTGAGAAACGGGGGAAATAGGGAAAAATGGGGTGAAAAACGGAAAAAAATGGGGTAAAAAACAGGGAAAATGGGAAAAATGGGGATGGGCGGGACGGGAGGGGCACCTCGGAATGGGTGAAAAACAGGGGAAAATGGGAAAAATGGGGAAAAACGGGAAAAATGGGGGCGGGAGGGGCACCTCGGAATGGGTGAAAAACAGGGGAAAATGGGAAAAATGGGGAAAATGAGTAAAACGGGGGTGGGAGTGACGGGAGGGGCACCTCGGAACGGGTGAAAAATGGGAAAAATGGGGTAAAAAATGGAAAAAACGGGAAAAATGGGAATGGGAGAGACAGGAGGAGCACCTCGGAAGAGCTAAAAAAAGCCAGGAAAAACGGGAAGAAATGGGTGAAAAACCGGAAAAATGGGAAAAAATGGGGGTGGGAGCGACGGGTGGAGCACCTGGGAATGGGGAAAAAATGGGGGGAAACGGGAAAAAATGGGAAAAAAGGAAAAATTGCGTTTGCAG
>NW_024372667.1:0-522 GCF_014805655.1 Passer montanus
CCCATGTGTTCTTGACATCTATCATGTTCTATGGTATAGTGTGTTATCCATGGGTCTTGGGGATTTATGATTATTTTTCAAGTCAGAAGAAAACTAAACTGCCAGACTGAAAGAGCTCTAAAATTTTCTCTACTTCATGCTGCAAACCCCCAATGGTTTCAAGGAGAAAGCATGTGTCTGATTCCTGCCTGTTTCTGGAAGACTGTGGAGGTGCTGTGTTGGATATGTCCTGTTGGACCTTAGACTTGCCAAGCTTGGTAAGATATCAGGATTTTTTGTCTCTGTTTTTTTTTTTGGACAGTGTTGCAGCTCCTGAGGCTTCCAGGGCTGTGGTGTGTTACACATGCTTTGAGGGTTTCCTATGACATGGCTCAAGCCTTCTCAAGCTGTTCATCCCCTTGGTACTTCTGACTTCTGTCATATGTGTGTCTTGGTACTACAGTATCTAGAGGGGGTGAAATACTCTTGAGAAAGTTTAGTAGCTGAGCTCTATTTTGTTGGGGGTGGAGGGAGGATGATGAA
>NW_024372668.1:0-492 GCF_014805655.1 Passer montanus
AAATGCTGCCCTTAGAGACATTTTCCTGAAGAACTAATTTTCTGAAACATGGTCTCTAAATGCATGGAAAACCAGCAAAGCATCTTTGTCTTCCCATTTTTGAACTTGAGATCAATTATAAAAACACTGATTTTTAGTTGTTCTTCCAAAGGAGCTCTTTTCTTGTCACCGTGTGTCACTCTGTCAGTCACATTTCAAGACATGGACTTGAAAACCGACCTGCAGAAGCAGCTACCTTTGTCATAAATTTAACTCGACAGCTTCTCTGTGGGACTTTCAATCAGGATTTTAAGAAAAAAAGAACACTGAAAGTGTCAGTCCAAACATACGGGAGGCCTACACATACTGCCTTCTACTTCAGACTCCAAAATGATCAGAAACATAAAATGCCAAGTTTTGGAGAAAAAGAACTTTTAAAAACTTGTTTCAGGACACAGAAAGAACAGTTTCTGCTGTTTGAGTGCTGGGTGGCTCTGAGGCCTGATGGGCGTC
>NW_024372669.1:0-11878 GCF_014805655.1 Passer montanus
AAAATTTGGGTGTTGAAGGTGTGAAATTTTGGGTTTTTTCGCCACAAAATTTGGGATTTTTTAACCCACAAATCTTGATTTTTTTGTCACAAAATTTATGATTTTTCACCCCAAAATTCGGATTTTTTTAACCCCCAAATCTTGATTTTTTTCGCCCCCAAATTTGGATTTTTAAACCCCTAAATCCTGATTTTTTTAATCGCAAAATTTAGGAGTTTTTCGCCCCAAAATTTGGATTTTTTAACCCTCAAATCCCAATATTTTTGCCACAAAATTTGGTCTTTTTAACCCCTAAATCCTGGGGGTTTTGCCCCAAAATTTGGAATTTTTTGCCCCAAAATTTGGATTTTTTTTTACCCTCAAATCCTGATATTTTTTGTCCCAAAATTTGAGATTTTTTCACCCCAAAATTTGGATTTTTTAACCCCAAAATCTTGATTTTTTTGCCCCAAAATTTATGATTTTTCACCCCAAAATTTCAATTTTTTAACCTACAAATCCCGATTTTTTTTGCCCCCAAATTTGGATTTTTTAAACACCAAAATCTCGATTTTTTTGCCCCAAAATTTGGATCTTTGTAACACCAAAATCTTGATTTTTTAATTGAAAAATTTAGGATTTTCCACCCCAAAATTTGGATTTTTTAAACAACCAAATCTCGATTTTTTTTTGCCACAAAATTCGGGGTTTTTTAACCCCCCCAAATCTTGATTTTTTTGCCCCAAAATTTGGGATTTTCCCCCCCAAAATTTGGATTTTTTTTAACCCCCAAATCTCGATTTTTTTGGCCTCAAAATTTGGGGTTTTTTCCCCCCCAAATCCCGAATTTTCCACCCAAAAAATTGGGATTTTTTGACCCAAAATTTGGATTTTTTACACACCCAAATCTCAATTTTTTTGCCACAAAATTTAGGAGTTTTTCACCAAAAATTTCGATTTTTTAACCTACAAATCCAGATTTTTTTGCCCCCAAATGTGGGATTTTTTTCGCCCCAAAATTTGAATTTTTTAACCCCAAAATCTCGAATTTTTCGCCCCAAAATTTGAATTTTTTAACCCCAAAATCTTGATTTTTTTGCCCCAAAATTTAGGATTTTTTGACCCAAAATTTGGATTTTTTTACCCCAAAATTTGAGATTTTTCACCCCAAAATTTCGATTTTTTAACCCACAAATCCCGATTTTTTTTGCCCCAAAATTTGGATTTTTTAACCCCAAAATTATGATTTTTTTTGCCCCAAAATTTAGGATTTTTCACCCCAAAATTTGGATTTTTTTAACCCCCAAATCTCGTTTTTTTTGCCGCAAAATTTGGGATTTTTCGCCCCAAAAATCCTGAATTTTTCACCCCCAAAATTCCAAATTTTCCACCCTAAAATTCGGGATTTTTCACCCCAAAATCCCAAATATTTTGCCCGAAAATTTGGGAATTTTTTTCCCCAAATTTGGGAATTTTTTACACACAAATCCTGATTTTTTTCACCCCAAAATTTTGGAATTTTTCACTCCTAAATCCCGAATTTTTCACCTCAAAATTTGGGACTTTTTCCCCCCCCAAAATTAAGATTTTTTTACCCCAAAATTTGGATTTTTTTAACCCCCAAATCCCAATTTTTCCACCCCAAAATTTGGGATTTCTGAGTCCCCAAAATCCTGGGGTTTTGCCCCAAAAATTGGGATTTTTTCACCTTAAAATTTGGGAACTTTTTACCCCAAAATTTGGGATTTTTAAGCCCCCAAATCCCGAGTTTTCCACCCCAAAATTTCGGGGGTTTTATCCTCAACATTTGGAATTTTTTTACCCCAAAATTTGGGAATTTTCCCCCGAAAAAATTGGGATTTTTACACCCAAAATCATTAATTTTTTCACCACAAAATTTGGGATTTTTACATCCCCAAATTTGGGATTTTTTACCCCAAAAATTGGGAATTTTACCTCAAAAATTGGGATTTTTACACCCAAAGTTTGGGATTTTTTACCCCAAAAATTGGGATTTTTACACCAAAAATCTTGATTTTTTTTCACCCAAAATTTGGGATTTTTTCAACCCCAAATTTGGGACTTTTTACCCCAAAAATTGGGAATTTTCCTCCCAAAAAAATGGGATTTTTACACCCAAAATCTTTAATTTTTTCACCCCAAAATTTGGGATTTTTTACCCCAAAATTTGGGATTTTTTCACCCCAAAAATTGGGAATTTTACACCAGAAATCTTGATTTTTTTTTCACCCAAAATTTGGGATTTTTACACCCCAAATTTGGGATTTTTTACCCCAAAAACTGGGATTTTTACACCAAAAATCTTGGGTTTTTTCACCCAAAATTTGGGATTTTTTCAACCCCAAATTTGGGACTTTTTACCCCAAAAATTGGGAATTTTCCTCCCAAAAAAATGGGATTTTTACACCCAAAATCTTTAATTTTTTCACCCCAAAATTTGGGATTTTTTACCCCAAAATTTGGGATTTTTTCACCCCAAAAATTGGGAATTTTACACCAGAAATCTTGATTTTTTTTTCACCCAAAATTTGGGATTTTTACACCCCAAATTTGGGATTTTTTACCCCAAAAATTGGGAATTTTACCTCAAAAATTGGGATTTTTACACCCAAAGTTTGGGATTTTTTACCCCAAAAATTGGGATTTTTACACCAAAAATCTTGATTTTTTTTCACCCAAAATTTGGGATTTTTTCAGCCCCAAATTTGGGATTTTTTACCCCAAAACTGGGATTTTTTTCACCCAAAATTGGGATTTTTACACCCAAAATCTTGAATTTTTTCACCCCAAAATTTGGGATTTTTTACCCCAAAATCCCCCGCCCTGCAGCGCCCCCTGGTGGCCGCCGCCCCTCCCGGATTGCCCCAAAATCGGCGCTTTTGGACCCAAAAATTCGGGGTCAAAATTCCCCATTTTTGGGCAAAAAAATTGGAAATTTGGGAATTTTGGGGGGAAATTGGGGGAATTTCCTTAATTTTGGGGAAATTTTGGAATTTTATGGAATTTTTGTAATTTTTGGGGAAAGAATTTGGGATTTTGGGGTGAAAATTTGGGAATTTTGGGGGGAAATTGGGGGAATTTCCTTAATTTTGGGGAAATTTTGGAATTTTATGGAATTTTTGTAATTTTTGGGGAAAGAATTTGGGATTTTGGGGTGAAAAAATTGGGATTTTGGGGAAAATTTGCTGGATTTGGGGAAAAATGAGGAATTTTGTCAATTTTTTGCGATTTTGGGGGATTTTGGGTCTGGAATGGGAAAAGATGAATTTTTTGGGGAGAAAAACAGGGAAAAAGGGAAATTTTGGGGTGAAAATTGGGAATTTTGGGGAGAAAAATGGGATTTTTGGGGTGGGAAAAATTGGGATTTTTGGGGGAAATTTTGGGATTTTTGGGGGGGGAAAATTGGGATTTTTTTGGGGAAAAATTGGGATTTTTTGGGAAAATTTGTTTTCTAATGAAAACAAGAAATTTTTTGGGGTGAAAATGTGGATTTTTGGTGAGAAAATTTGGATTTTTGGAGTGAAAAAGCGGAAATTTTGGGGTGAAAATGGGATTTTTTTGGGAAAATGCGACTCTGAGAAAAATCAGATTTTTGGGTAAAAATTGGCAATTTTTGATGGGAAAAATGGGAATTTTTGGGTGAAAAATCAGCAATTTTGGGGAAAATTTGGGAATTTTGGGG
Organism: Passer montanus; assembly: GCF_014805655.1. Taxonomy (NCBI): domain Eukaryota; kingdom Metazoa; phylum Chordata; class Aves; order Passeriformes; family Passeridae; genus Passer; species Passer montanus. The sequence continues at coordinate 3,683 of NW_024372669.1, forward strand.
GTAATTTGGTTTGTAGGAAAAATGGGATTTTTTGGGTGAAAAAACGACAAATTTTGGGGGGGATTTTTTGTGGAAAAAATGGGATTTTTTGGGTGAAAAATTTGGCAATTTTTGGGAAAATTTGGGAATTTTGGGGGTGATTTGGTTTGTAGGAAAAATGGGATTTTTTGGGTGAAAAAACGACAAATTTTGGGTGAAAAGGGAATTTTTGGGGGGAAAAATGGGAATTTTGGGTGAAAAAAATTCAGATTTTGGGAAGAAATGGGGTGATTTTGGGGCAAAAATTCGTCTATTGGAGAAAAATTCATTTCTGAGAAAAAGTGGAAATTTTTAGTAAAATTCAACTATTTTTGATGGGGAAAATTGGATTTTTTGGGTGAAAAAATGGCGATTTTGGGAAAAAAAGGTCGATTTTGGGAAAAAAAAGGTCGATTTTTGGGGCAAAAATTTGTCTGTTGGAGAAAAAATGGTCGATTTCAGAGAAAATTGATATTTTGGGGGGAAAAATCGTATTTTTGGTGGAAAACCGTTGTTGGGTAAAAATTGGCAATTTTTGATGGGAAAAATGGGAATTTTTGGGTGAAAAATCAGCAATTTTGGGGAAAATTTGGGAATTTTGGGGGTAATTTGGTTTGTAGGAAAAATGGGATTTTTTGGGTGAAAAAACGACAAATTTTGGGTGAAAAGGGAATTTTTAGGGGGGAAAAATGGGAATTTTGGGTGAAAAAAATTCAGATTTTGGGAAGAAATGGGGTGATTTTGGGGCAAAAATTCGTCTATTGGAGAAAAATTCATTTCTGAGAAAAAGTGGAAATTTTTAGTAAAATTCAACTATTTTTGATGGGGAAAATTGGATTTTTTGGGTGAAAAAATGGCGATTTTGGGAAAAAAAGGTCGATTTTGGGAAAAAAAAGGTCGATTTTTGGGGCAAAAATTTGTCTGTTGGAGAAAAAATGGTCGATTTCAGAGAAAATTGATATTTTGGGGGGAAAAATCGTATTTTTGGTGGAAAACCGTTGTAGAAATGGCATTTTTTTGGGGTAAAAAAAACCAGATTTTGGGCAAAATTCATTTTTTGCCAAAGACACGTATTTTGGTGGAATCACAACAACATGGAAAAATCTCATTTTTTGGTAAAAAATGGGGAAAATCATATTTTTCAGCAAAAAATTGCGATTTTTGGTCCGAAAACGCCATTTTTTTTGCAAAAACTTTATTTTACTTCGGAAAAGTGCATTTTTTGGGGGGAAAAATGGGATTTTTTGGGGAAAAATGGGGGTTTTGGATGGAAAAGTGGGGATTTTTTGGGGAAAAATTGGGGATTTTTGGGAAAAAATGGGATTTTTTGGGGGAAAAAATGGGATTTTTGGGGAAAAATTGGGATTTTTGGATTGAAAAGTGGCGATTTTTGGGGGAAAATTGGGGTTGTTTGGGGGAAATTTGGTGGGTTTGGGAGAAAATTTGGTTTCTAAGAAAAATCTCCGATCTGGAAAATCATATTTTTCAGCAAAAAATTGCGATTTTTGGTCCGAAAACGCCATTTTTTTTGCAAAAACTTTATTTTACTTCGGAAAAGTGCATTTTTTGGGGGGAAAAATGGGATTTTTTGGGGAAAATGGGTTTTTTGGATGGAAAAGTGGGGATTTTTTGGGGAAAAATTGGGGATTTTTGGGAAAAAATGGGATTTTTTGGGGAAAAAATGGGGTTGTTTGGGGGGATTTTGGTGGGTTTAGGACAAAAGTTGGTTTCTGAGAAAAACTGGATTTTTGGTTGAAAATGATCAGGTTTTGGTGGGAAAATTTGGGGGTTTTGGGTGAAAAAGTGGCAATTTTGGGGAAAAAAATGGCAACTTTTGGGGAAAAATTGGGATTTTTGGATTGAAAAGTGGCGATTTTTGGGGGAAAATTGGGGTTGTTTGGGGGAAATTTGGTGGGTTTGGGAGAAAATTTGGTTTCTAAGAAAAATCTCATTTTTCAGTGCAAATGATTGGTTTTTGGTGGGAAAATTTGGGGTTTTTGGGTGAAAAAGTGTAACAATTTTGGGAAAAAATGGCAACTTTTGGGGAAAAATTCATCTATTGGGGAAAAATTGGTTTCTGGGGAAAAGTGGAAATTTTTGAGTAAAATTCCACGATTTTTGATGGGGAAAATTGGATTTTTTGGGTGAAAAAGTGGCGATTTTGGGGAAAAAAATGGCAACTTTTGGGGAAAAATTGGTTTATTGGGGAAAAATTGGTTTCTTAGAAAAAGTGGCAGAGTTTTGTGAAAAATTGGCAATTTTTGGTGGGAAAAATGGGAATTTTTGGGTGAAAAAGTAACAATTTTGGGAAAAAATGGCAACTTTTGGGGGAAAATTGATCAGTTTGGGACAAAAATGATATATTGAGAAAAATTGTTATTTTTGGTGGGGAAAATCGACTTTTTAGTGGAAAAACAAGGTAGAAACGGCATTTTTTGAGTGAAAAAACCCAAATTTTGGGAAAAAATTCGATCTTCTCAGCAAAACCCATTTTCCTAGAAACACACTTGAAACTCTTTACAAAATCTCGATTTTTGGGTTAGAACCACGTCAAAAAATCGCATTTTTGAGCGAAAAATCGCCTTTTTTTTTGCAAAACCTTTATTTTCGAAGCTAAAAAAGTGCAAATTTCGGGCAAAACTCCCAATTTTTAGTAACAACCGCTGAGGGAGTCGCTAAAAATGAGGGAAACGTTGACGTTGGCGGGTTTACCGGCAGCCTTGTCCAGCGACCTCTGCGCCAGCCGCAGCGGCAGCCGCTCGTGCCCCACCAGGCAGGTGAAGACGAATTTTTGAGTAAAATTCCACGATTTTTGATGGGGAAAATTGGATTTTTTGGGTGAAAAAGTGGCGATTTTGGGAAAAAATGGCAACTTTTGGGGGAAAATTGATCAGTTTGGGAGAAAAATGATATATTGAGAAAAATTGTATTTTTGGTGGGGAAAATCTCATTTTTGGTGGGAAAACAAGGTAGAAAATGGTTTTTTTGCAGGAGAAAACCCGAATTTTGGGAAAAAATTCGATCTTCTCAGCAAAACCCATTTTCCTAGAAACACGCTTGAAACTCTTTACAAAATCTCGATTTTTGGGTTAGAACCACGTCAAAAAATCGCATTTTTGAGCGAAAAATCGCCTTTTTTTTTTGCAAAACCTTTATTTTTCTCTACCAAAGTGCATTTTTTTGGGGAAAAAAACCCCAAAATCAGTAACAACCACTCAAGGCATCACTGAAAATGAGGGAAACGTTGACGTTGGCGGGTTTACCGGCAGCCTTGTCCAGCGACCTCTGCGCCAGCCGCAGCGGCAGCCGCTCGTGCCCCACCAGGCAGGTGAAGACGCCGCCGCCCTCCCAGTCCCGCGCCGGCACCGTCAAGGTGCTGACGGCCAGGTGGGCGTGGCCGGAAGGGGCGTGGCCGTTGTCGGGGCGGGGCCGGAAGGTGAGGGCGCGGCCGGGCGGGAGGGGCCGGCCGTCCTGCAGCCATTGGACGAGCAGGTCGGGCGGGTTGAAGTCGCGCACCAGGCAGGTGAGGGTGGCCCAGGTGTGGAGGCGGAGCTGCTCGGGGGGCGGGGCCAGCAGGTAGATGGAGGGCGGGGACGCGTCCGGGACTGGGAGGAAAAGGAAATTCCGTTGGCATTAAAGTGGTTTTTTTTTGTTTTTTTTTTTTTTTTTCCAAAAAAAGGAGTTTTTCCCCCAAAACCCTCTTCGTGAGGGTGGCCCAGGTGTGGAGGCGGAGCTGCTCGGGGGGCGGGGCCAGCAGGTAGATGGAGGGCGGGGACGCGTCCGGGACTGGGAGGAAAAGGAAATTCAGTTGGCATTAAAGTTTGGTTTTTTTTTCCCCCCAAAAAACGCGTTTTTCACCCAAAATCCTCTTCGTTTTACTCCAATAATTCCACCCCAAAACCCCCATTTTTACCTCAAAAAATCCCATTTTTCACCCAAAAATCCCCAAAAATTCCACCCCAAAACCTCCCATTTTCCACCCTGAAATCCCCAATAATTCCACCCCAAAACCCCCATTTTTACCTCAAAAAACCCCCAAAATTGCACCCCAAAACCTCCCATTTTTCACCCTAAAAAAACGAATTATTCCACCCCAAAACTCCCCATTTTCCACCCTGAAATCCCCAAAAATTCCACCCCAAAACCTCCCATTTTTCACCCCAAAATCCCCAAAATTCCACCCCAAAACCTCCCATTTTTCACCCCAAAATCCCCACAAATTCAACCCCAAAACCCCCAATTTTTCACCCCAAAATCCCCAATAATTTCACCCCAAAACCTCCCATTTTTCACCCTAAAAAAACCAATAATTACACCCCAAAACTCCAAATTTTTCACTCCAATAATTCCACCCCAAAACCCCTCATTTTCGACCCCAAAATCCCCAATAATTTCACCCCAAAACCTCCCATTTTTCACCCCAAAATCCCCAATAATTTCATCCCAAAATCCCCCAATTTTCACCCCAAAAATCCCAATAATTCCACCCCAAAACCTCCCATTTTTCACCCTAAAAAACCCAGTAATTCCACCCCAAAATCCCCAAAAATTCCACACCAAAAACTTCCATTTTCAACCCCAAAATTCTCAAAAATTCCACCCCAAAACCTCCATTTTTACCCCAAAAATTCCACCCCAAAATTCCCAAAAATTCCACCCCAAAACCTCCCATTTTTCACCCCAAAACCCCAATAATTTCACCCCAAAGAAGCCACAATTTTTCACCCAAAAAACCCCATTTTTCACCCCAAAACCCCATCCCAAATCCCAATAAATCCACCCCAAAATCCAAAAAAATTCCACCCCAAAACTCCACTTTTTCCACCCCAAATCTCCCCGTTTTTCACCCCAAAATCCCAACGGGTTTTGGGATTTTGGGGTATAAATGTGGGATTTTGGGCTGAAATTTTTGGATTTTGGGTCGAAAGTTTGGGGGTTTGAGCCGAAATTTTGGGATTTTTGAGTCGAAATTTTGGGATTTTTGAGTCGAAATTTTGGGATTTTGGGCTAAAATCCCAGGATTTTGGTCTAAAATCCCAGGATTTTGGGGTAAGACTCTGAATTTTGGGCTGAAAATGTGAACTTTTGGGATTTTGGGGTGAAAATCAGAATTTTGAGCTGAAATTTTGGGATTTCGGGCTGGAATTTCGGGATTTTGAGGTGAAAATTGGGGGATTTTGCCTGAAATTATGGGATTTTGGGGTAAGAACACCCCAAAAAACCCCAAAAATTCCACCCCAAAACCTCCATTTTTACCCCAAAACCTCCCAAAAATTCCACCCCAAAACTCCACTTTTTCCACCCCAAATCTCCCCGTTTTTCACCCCAAAATCCCAACGGGTTTTGGGATTTTGGGGTATAAATGTGGGATTTTGGGCTGAAATTTTTGGATTTTGGGTCGAAAGTTTGGGGGTTTGAGCCGAAATTTTGGGATTTTTGAGTCGAAATTTTGGGATTTTTGAGTCGAAATTTTGGGATTTTGGGCTAAAATCCCAGGATTTTGGTCTAAAATCCCAGGATTTTGGGGTAAGACTCTGAATTTTGGGCTGAAAATGTGAACTTTTGGGATTTTGTGCTGAAATTTTTGAACTCCATTTTTACCCCAAAACCTCCCAAAAATTCCACCCCAAAAGTCCCAAAAATTCCACCCCAAAACCTCCCATTTTTCACCCCAAAATCCCCAATAATTTCACCCAAAAAAACCCCCCATTTTTCACCCCAACGGGTTTTGGGATTTTTGGGGTATAAATGCGGGATTTTGGGCTGAAATTTTTGAATTTTGCCCCAAAATTTTTCAATTTTGCACCAAAATTTTGGATTTTGTGCTTAAAATTTTGGGATTTTGAGGTGAAATGTTGCAATTTTGGATGAAATCCCAGGATTTTGGTCTAAAATCCCAGGATTTTGGGGTAAGACTCTGAATTTTGGGCTGAAAATGTGAACTTTTGGGATTTTGGGGTGAAAATCAGAATTTTGAGCTGAAATTTTGGGATTTCGGGCTGGAATTTTGGATTTTGAGGTGAAAATTGGGGGATTTTGGCTGAAATTTTGGGATTTTGGGGTAAGAATCTGAATTTCGGTCTGAAAATTTGAACTTTTGGGATTTTGTGCTGAAATTTTTGAATTTTGCCCCAAAATTTTTCAATTTTGCACCAAAATTTTGGATTTTGTGCTAAAAATTTTGGGATTTTGAGGTGAAGTGTTGCAATTTTGGATCAAATCCCAGGATTTTGGCGTAATAATCTGAATTTTAGGCTGAAAATGAGAATTTTTGGGATTTTGTGCTGAAATTTTGGGATTTTGAGGTGAAATGTTGCAATTTTGGATGAAATCCCAGGATTTTGGCGTAATAATCCGAATTTTAGGCTGAAAATGAGAATTTTTGGGATTTTGTGGTGAAATTTTCTAATTTTGAGCCAAAATTCTTGAATTTTGTGCTGAAATTTTGGGATTTTGAGGTGAAATGTTGGGATTTTGAGCTGAAATCTCAGGATTTTGGGCTGAAAATGTGGACTTTTGGGATTTTGTGGTGAAATTTTCTAATTTTGAGCCAAAATTCTTGAATTTTGTGCTGAAATTTTGGGATTTTGAGGTGAAATGTTGGGATTTTGAGCTGAAATCTCAGGATTTTGGGCTGAAAATGTGGACTTTTGGGATTTTGTGCTGAAATTTTTGAATTTTGCGCTGAAATTCTTCAATTTTGAGCCGAAATCTTTGAATTTTTGAATTTGCGCCGAAATTTTTAAATTTTGCGCTGAAATGCTGAAATCCCAGGATTTTGGGGTAAGAATCCGAATTTTGGGCTGAAAATGTGAACTTTTGGGATTTCGTGCTGAAATTTTTGAATTTTGCGCTGAAATTGCTCAGTTTTGATCTGAAATCTTTGAATTTTTTTGAATTTGCGCCGGTATTTTTGAATTTTGCACTGAAAGTCTTCAATTTTGAGCTGAAATCTTTGAATTTTTGAATTTGCGCCGAGATTTTTGAATTTTGCTCTGAAATTGCTCAGTTTTGAGCTGAAATCTTTGAATTTTTTTAATTTGCGCCGGGATTTTTGAATTTTGCGCTGAAATTTTTGAATTTTGAGCTGAAATCTTTGAATTCTTGAATTTGCGCCGGGATTTTTTAATTTTGCGCTGAAATTTTTGAATTTTGCACTGAAATTCTTCAATTTTGAGCCAAAATCTTTGAATTTTTTTAATTTGCACCAAAATTTTTGAATTTTGCGCTGAAATTCTTGAATTTTGAGCTGAAATCTTTGAATTCTTGAATTTGCGCCGGGATTTTTTAATTTTGCGCTGAAATTTTTGAATTTTGCCCTGAAATTTTTGAATTTTGCGCTGAAATTGCTCAATTTTGAGCCGAAATCTTTGAATTTTTTGAATTTGCGCTGAAATTTTTGAATTTTGCACTGAAATTCTTCAATTTTGAGCCAAAATCTTTGAATTTTTTTAATTTGCACCAAAATTTTTGAATTTTGCGCTGAAATTCTTCAATTTTGAGCTGAAATCTTTGAATTTTTGAATTTGCGCCGAGATTTTTGAATTTTGCGCTGAAATTGCTCAGTTTTGAGCCGGAATCTTTGAATTTTTGAATTTTGCGCCGAAATTCTTCAATTTTGAGCCAAAATCTTTGAATTTTTGAATTTTGTGCCAAAACACTGGGATTTTGAGGTGAAAATTTGGATTTCCTTCCAAACTCCCGTAATTTCAAGGTAAAAACCTGAAATTTTGGTCCAGAACCCCCTAAATTTCGACATTTTCGAGCCAAAAAACCGCGATTTTTTAACTTTTTCCCCCCCAAAACACCCGATTTTTTAACTTTCCCCCCCAAAAAAACTCACCGGCGGCCTTCCTCAAGGTCACCTCCCGCGGGTAGAGCAGCTCGGGGTGCGACACGCGGCACGTGAAGACCTGCCCGGACTCCCAGGCCTCGGCGGCCACCGCGGCCACGCCCTCGGCCGCCATCATCCCGTTGGCCTGGACGGCCGGCGCCGACGTCGCCGTGGCCAGGGCCCGGCCGTCCTCGCCCAGCCACGCCACCTAATTTTGGTCCAGAACCCCCTAAATTTCGACATTTTCGAGCCAAAAAACCGCGATTTTTTAACTTTTCCCCCCCCAAAACTCCCAATTTTTTAACTTTTCCCCCCAAAAAACTCACCGGCGGCCTTCCTCAAGG
>NW_024372670.1:0-522 GCF_014805655.1 Passer montanus
TTATCCCCAAAAATATCCCTAAAAAACCCCAAAATATCCCTAAAAAGCCCCAAAACAGCACCGCGAACCCTAAAAACCCCAAAAAACCCTGAATTACCCCAAAAATATCCTCAAAAATCCCCAAAAACCAGCCCCACGAACCCTAAAACCCAAAAATGGCTGAATTACCCCAAAAATATCCCTAAAAAACCCAAAAATAACCCCAGAAATCCCAAAATCCACAAAAATCACCCCAAAAATCAACCCCATGAACCCTAAAACCCAAAAATGGCTGAATTATCCCCAAAAATATCCCTAAAAATCCCAAAAAACAGTCCCACGAACCCTAAAACCCCAAAAACCCCTGAATTACCCCAAAAATATCCCCAAAAATATCCCAAAAAACCCAAAAACCAGCCCCACGAACCCTAAAAACCCAAAAATGGCTGAATTATCCCCAAAAATATCCCTAAAAATCCCAAAAACCAGTCCCACGAACCCTAAAAACCCAAAGATGGCTGAATTATCCCCAAAAATATCCCT
>NW_024372671.1:0-522 GCF_014805655.1 Passer montanus
AAATCCCCAAAATTCCACCCAAAAATCCCACCCAAAAAAACATCCCAAAATTCCACCGCAAAATCCCCAAAATTCCACCCCAAAATCCCAAAATTTCCACCCAAAATTCCACCCCAAAACCTTTGAAATTCCACCTAAAATCCCCAAAATTCCAAAATTCCACCCTAAAATCCCAAAATTCCATCCCAAAATTCCACCCAAAATCCCCAAAATCCACCCCAAAAATCCCAAAACTCCACCCAAAACTCCACCCCAAAAATTCCACCCCAAAAATCCCCAAATTTCACCCCCAAAATGGCCCCAAATCCCCCAAAATTCCACCGCAAAATCCCCAAAATTCCACCCCAAAATCCCAAAATTTCCACCCAAAATTCCACCCCAAAACCTTTGAAATTCCACCTAAAATCCCCAAAATTCCACCCCAAAAATCCCAAAATTCCACCCAAAATCCCCAAAATTCCACCCAAAAACGCCCAAAATTCCACCTCAAAATCCCCAAAATTCCACCCTAAAATCCCAAAA
>NW_024372672.1:0-522 GCF_014805655.1 Passer montanus
AGCCCCGGGGCACCCCAAAACGGGGGGGGGACCCCAAAAAATGGGGTTGGGGACCAAAAAAATGGGGTTGGGGACACTGAAAATGGGACTGGGGACCCCAAAAATGGGGTTGGGGACCCCGAAAATGGGGTTGGGGACCCCAAAAATGGGGATGAAACCCCAAAAAATGGGATTGGGGACCCCGAAATTGGGATTGGGCAGCCCAAAAATGGGGTTGGGGACACCAGAAATGGGGTTGGGGACCTCAAAAATGGGGATGAAACCCCAAAAAATGGGATTGGGGACCCCGAAATTGGGGTTGGGCACCCTGAAAATGGGATTGGGCACCCTGAAAACTGGGTTGGGGCCCCCAAAAATGGGATGGGGCACCCCAAAAATGGGGATGAGACATCAAAAATGGGGTTGGGCACCCCAAAATTGGGATTGGGGACCCTGAAAACGGGGATGAAACCCCAAAAATGGGATTGGGGACACAAAAATTGGGATGGGGCAGCCCAAAAATGGGGAGGGAATTGTGGGGTC
>NW_024372673.1:0-522 GCF_014805655.1 Passer montanus
CAATGATTTAAGTGGAAGTAATCCTAAAATCAATACTTAAGACTACTTTCAAAAGGGGGAATTGTTGGAAATGATATAACTTTCTAATTCACTATTCCAGTTATTTGTTTTCATTAACTCTGTTAATAATGGTTTCACTTAATCATAAGCAGTGCAGTTTTCCACAGGAGCATGTAGCAAGATTTTATACAAACTGCTATTAATGGAACACTATTTGGGAAAATTACTGAACTTTTAAGTTTTGCTAGATAACCTTGACGTGATTCAGTGAACAAGGATTGGGGTAGAGAAATCGGGCTAAGAACTGGACACCAGGAAGGCAGAATTTGTAGAGTGTGAGGACAAGATGTGGAAACCAGAGGTAAAGAAGAAATGAACAAGGAGAATTCCGCTCTTACTGTACTGAAAACAATATCTGGAAAAAAATTAAAAATAATAAAAAGACTGACAAGTGGACTAATTAATATTGTTATCAAATCCAGAAAGAAATAAAGACTTGAATTTCATATTAGGGATTAGGCA
>NW_024372674.1:0-522 GCF_014805655.1 Passer montanus
AAAACCCCCCCAAGCCCCCGGCTCACCGGCGTGCAGCCCCCACTTGCAGAAGAGGCGCCGCTCGGCGAAGCCGCTGCCGCCCTCGATCTGCCCGAAGAGGTGCAGCTCGGCCATGGCGCTGGGGACCCAAAAACGGGCAGGTTCACCCCAAAATCCAGCCCAAATCCAGCCCAAAAATCACCAAAAATCCAGCCCAAAATCACCCAAAAATCCCCCCAAAAAATCACCCAAAAATCCAGCCCAAAAATCACCAAAAATTCCCCAAAAAATCACCCCAAAATCCAGCCCAAAAATCACCAAAAAATCACCAGAAAATTCCCCAAAAAATCAACCCAAAATCCAGCCCAAAAATCCCCCCAAAATCCAGCCCAAAAATCCAGCCCAAAAATCACCCCACAATCCCCAAAAAATCACCAAAAAATCCCCCAAAAAATCACCCAAAAATCCCCCAAAAATCCACCCCCAAATCACCAAGATCCCTCATAATACACCCCAAAATCCACCAGAATAACCCCAAAAATC
>NW_024372675.1:0-522 GCF_014805655.1 Passer montanus
GGATCTGGTGGCGTTGGGTGGGTTTTGGAACTGGGATCCACTGGGATCCGGTGGGGTCCGGTGGGGTCCAAAGGGGTCCAAAGGGGTCCGGTGGGGTCCAAAGGGGTCCAAAGGGGTCCGGTGGGGTCTGGGGCCAAGATCTGGTGAGGTCTGATGGGATCTGGTGGGATTTGGGGCCGGGATCTGGTGGGATTTGGAACTGGGATCTGATGGGATCTGGTCGGGTCTGGTGGGTTCTGGTGGGTTCTGGAGGGATCTGGTGGAGCCTGGTGGGATCTGGTGGAGCCTGGTGGGATCTGGTGGTGTTGGGTGGCTTTTGGAGCTAGGATCCGATGGGATCTGATGGGATCTAGTGGGATCTGGAGCTGGGATCTGGTGGTATTCAGGGCCGGGATCTGGTGGGATATGATGGGATCTGGTGGGAGCTGATGGAATTTGGGGCCGGGATCTGGTGGGATCTGGTGGGGTTGGGTGGGTTTTGGAGCTGGGATCGGGTTGGATCTGATGGACTCTGGTGGGATC
>NW_024372676.1:0-521 GCF_014805655.1 Passer montanus
TCATGAGTTTTCCAGCTTTTACCCTTCCCCTTCTCTCCCTGATCCCACTGGTAGGGCAGTGAACAGACAACTATCTGGGACTTGGATCATGGCTGGGGTTAAACTATGATAAATGTTTCTGGGGATAGGGGTCAAGTATGTCTCAGGCTGAAAGAAAGTAACATTTAGATTCTGTCTTGTGATTTTGAAAGGCCAGTCTCTGGAAGGGGGAAAGAAGATAATTCCCCTCCAACTCTGCTTGCCAGTAGTGAGGTGTCATGGCTTGGTCTCTGGTGGGGTGTGACACCTGGTTTGGATACCACCAGAGCCAGAGGTTTATGCTGGCGTGTGAGGCTGTGCAACCTCTGCTGGAAGAGAGCCACGGGGAGGCATGAAGACTGCTGGGGGAAAGAGTGTCTGTGTAAAACTCTTCTGCTTGACCAAGCCCAGGAGGCTTCAAAAGAGGCAGGCCTGGCATTTACATCCACTATGTAGAAAGATCATGGATAATAAGCTCTGTGTTTGTGTGTGTGTGTGTGTGT
>NW_024372677.1:0-521 GCF_014805655.1 Passer montanus
TTTTCCCCCCATTTTCCCCATTTCCCCTCCATTTTTCCCTTTTCCCCCCATTTTCTTCCCTTTTTTCCTTCCCCCCCATTTGCCCCCCATTTTTTTCCGAGTAAATTCCCATTTTCCCATAAAAAATTCCCATTTTTCCAGTACAAACTCCAATTTTCCAATGAAAAATTCCCTTTTGTAGGATAAATTCTCATTTTCCCATGAAAAATTCCCATTTTTCCAGGACAAATCCCCAATTTTGATTATAAATCCCCATTTTTTCCAGTACAAACTCCAATTTTCCTATGAAAAATTCCATTTTTTGGGATAAATTCCCATTTCCTCAGGATAAATCCAATTTATCCAGTGAAAATTCCCATTTTCCCATGAAAAATTCCCCTTTTTTTGGGATACATCCCCATTTTCCCATGACAAATCCCCGTTTTTCCCGGGATAAATCCCCATTTTCCCATGACAAATCCCCATTTTTCCATCAAAAATCCCCATTTTTCCAGTACAGATCCCCATTTTCCCATGAAAAA
>NW_024372678.1:0-521 GCF_014805655.1 Passer montanus
ATTTTCTGCCATTTTTTCCCCAATGTCCCCAATCTTCCCAGTGTCCCCAATGTCCCAAATCCCTTCAATGTCCCAAATGTCCCCAATCCCATTTTTCTCCATTTTCTCCCAATTTTTGCCTTTTTTTTCTCAATGTCCCCAATGTCCCCAATGTCCTCAATCCCTTTTTTCCCAATTTTCTCCCATTTTTCCCAATGTCCCCACATGTCCCCAATGTCCCCAGTGTCCCCAATCCCTTCAATGTCCCCAATGTCCCCAATCCCATTTTTCTCAATTTTCCCCCAATTTTCCCCATATTTTCCCCCAATTTCCGCCATTTTCTCTCACTGTCCCCAATGTCCCCAATGTCCCCAATCCCCTCCCAATGTCCCCAATGTTCCCAGTGTCCCAAATCCTCTCCAATGTCCCCAATGTCCCCAATGTCCCCAAATCCCATTTCCCCCAATTTTCCCCCAATTTTCCCCCAATTTGTCCCCAATTTTTGCCATTTTTTCCTCAATGTCCCCAATATCCCCAATGTC
>NW_024372679.1:0-521 GCF_014805655.1 Passer montanus
GGATTTGGCACCCCAAAAAGGGGACCTGGAGCCCCCAAATCTGCGTCCCAAAAAGGGGATCTGGTGCCCCAAAATTAGCACCCCAAAAAGGGGATCCGGCACCCCAAAAATGCACCCAGCATCCCCGAAATTTGCACCCCAAAATGTGAACTCCAAAAGGGGATCCTGCACCCCAAAAAGGGAATCCTGCACCCCAAAATCGGCACCCCAAAAAGGGAATCGGCACCAAAAAAAAAGGGTGAAATTTTCACTCCCAAATCTGCACCCCAAAAATAGATCTGGCCCCCCTAAAATCGGCACCCCAAAAATGGGTCCTGCACCCCAAAAAGGGGAATTTTAACTCGCAATCCGCACCCCAAAAAGGGACCTGGAACCCCAAAATCGGAGCCCCAAAAGGGCACCCAAAAATGGGGATCCTGCACCCCAAAAAAAGAGGGAATTTTCACTCTCAATCTGCACCCCAAAAAGGGGATTCTGCACCCCAAAATGGCATCCAAAAAAGGAGATCTGCATCCCAAAAA
>NW_024372680.1:0-9306 GCF_014805655.1 Passer montanus
GGCTTAAAATACACATGCCTTAAAAGGAGTGGGTGTGGCTTAGAGGTAGTGGGTGTGGGTTAGAGGTAGTGGGTGTGGCTTAGAGTGGGTGTGGCTTAGAGCGCATGGTGGGGCTTAAAGGAAGTGGGCGGGGCTTAGGAGTGGGTGGGGCTTTAATGAAAGTGGGCGTGGCTTAAAGTGAGTTAATTTTAAAAGGAGGGGGCGTGGCTTAGGGGAAATGGGTGGAGCTTCATGTGGGTGTGGCTTAGATGAATGGGCGTGGCTTCATGTGGAGTGGGAGGGGCTTAGAGGCAGTGGATGGGGCTTACAGAGAGGAAAAAAATGCCAAATTTTGGTAAAAAATCAGATTTTTTTCAGGAAAAATGCAGATTTTGGAAGGAAAAATGGGAACTTTGGGATTTCCAAAACCACTTAATGAATTCCCAATTAATTTTTGAGATATTTGATCAAGACAAAAGCCAAATTTTTGAGAAAATCCTGACATTTTGCTAAAAACAGAGAGCTTCTTAGGGGAAAAATAATTTTTTGGGGAAAAAATGGGAAATTTTGGGGAAAAAATAGGAATTTTTGGGAAAAAAAAGAGAATTTTGGTATTCCCAGGAAAATCTTGGAATTTCCAAAATATTTTTGGTGTCCCCAAATAAACTTTGACAGTAAAAAAAGCAAAATATTTGTCAAAAATCTGATTTTTTGGCAAAAAAATGAGAATTTTGGGGAAAAAATTAATTTTTTGGGGAAAAATTGATTTTTTTTTGGGAATAAAAGGGAATTTTGGGAATTTTTTGGGAATTCTGACCTGGATGGCTCCCACGGTGGATTTGAAGACGGGGTTGCCGAACCTGACGCCCCTCCAGTGGCGCGGCGGGCGCGGGCTGAGCAGGTTGCGGCCGTACTTTTCCAGAATGTTCAGCGCCGTCCTCAGCTGCTCCAGGCCGCGCGGGACACCCCCGGGGAGCTGGGGAAATGGAACGTTCCGGAATTTAGGGGAGGGGCCAAAAAAAATCTGGGGGAAATCGGGGGAGGAATGGGGGAGATGTGGTGGAAAATGTGGGGTGAAACGGGTAAAAATGGAGGAAAAATAACAAAAAAACCCCCAAAAATTCACCTCAAAAAATGATCAAAATTCACCCAAAAATTCCTAAAATTCACCCAAAAAGGCCCCCAAAAAATCCCCAAAATCCACCAAAAAATCCCCGAAATTCACCCAAAAATGGTCCCAAAAATCCCCAGAATTCCTTTTAAAAAATAATTTTGGGGGATTTGGGAAAAAAATCCAGGGGTTTTGGGAGGATTTTGGGATTTTTTTAGGGCTTTTTTGGGGGAGTTTTGGGGGGCTTGGTCTCAGCCAGGCAGCGCAGCAGGGCCCCCTCCAGGGAAGCCTGCAGATCCTGAGGGGAAAAAATGGGAATTTTGAAGAAAAATGGGAGTTTTAGAAAAATTTTGGGAATTTTGGGGATTTGGGAGATTTGGGAAGAAGTCTGGGGGGTTTTGGGGGGATTTTGGTGGTTTTTGAGGGTGTTTTTGAGGGATTTTGGGGGCTTGGCCTCAGCTGGCCAGTGCAGCAGGACCCCCTCCAGGGAAGCCCGCAGATCCTGAGGGGAAAAAGTGGGAATTTCTGGAAAAAATGGGAAATTTGGGAAAATTTATGGAATTTGGGGGATTTGGGGAAAAATCCGGGGGTTTTGGGTGGATTTGGGGGTTTTTTGAGGGTGTTTTTGAGGGGATTTTGGGGGGCTTGGCCTCAGCTGGGCAGCGCACCAGGGCCCCCTCCAGGGAAGCCTGCAGATCCTGAGGGGAAAAAATGGGAATTTTGCGAGAAAAAAAAGGGAATGTTAGAAAAATTTAGAGAACTTCAGTGAAATTCGGAAATATTGAGAGAAAAGGAAATTTTGGGGATTGTATTTCGATTTTGGTGGTTTTTTAAGGCATTTTTAGGATGGTTTTTTGGGGCTTGGCCTCAGCAAGGCAGCACAGCAGGGTCCTCCTCCAGAGAAGCCCGCAGATCCTGAGGGGAAAAAATGGGAATTTTGAAGAAAAATGGGAGTTTTAGAAAAATCTTGGGAATTTTGGGGGATTTGGGAAAAAAATCCAGGGGTTTTGGGAGGATTTTGGGATTTTTTTAGGGCTTTTTTGGGGGAGTTTTGGGGGGCTTGGTCTCAGCCAGGCAGCGCAGCAGGGCCCCCTCCAGGGAAGCCTGCAGATCCTGAGGGGAAAAAATGGGAATTTTGAAGAAAAATGGGAGTTTTAGAAAAATTTTGGGAATTTTGGGGATTTGGGAGATTTGGGAAGAAGTCTGGGGGGTTTTGGGGGGATTTTGGTGGTTTTTGAGGGTGTTTTTGAGGGATTTTGGGGGCTTGGCCTCAGCTGGCCAGTGCAGCAGGACCCCCTCCAGGGAAGCCCGCAGATCCTGAGGGGAAAAAGTGGGAATTTCTGGAAAAAATGGGAAATTTGGGAAAATTTATGGAATTTGGGGGATTTGGGGAAAAATCCGGGGGTTTTGGGTGGATTTGGGGGTTTTTTGAGGGTGTTTTTGAGGGGATTTTGGGGGGCTTGGCCTCAGCTGGGCAGCGCACCAGGGCCCCCTCCAGGGAAGCCTGCAGATCCTGAGGGGAAAAAATGGGAATTTTGCGAGAAAAAAAAGGGAATGTTAGAAAAATTTAGAGAACTTCAGTGAAATTCGGAAATATTGAGAGAAAAGGAAATTTTGGGGATTGTATTTCGATTTTGGTGGTTTTTTAAGGCATTTTTAGGATGGTTTTTTGGGGCTTGGCCTCAGCAAGGCAGCACAGCAGGGTCCTCCTCCAGAGAAGCCCGCAGATCCTGAGGGGAAAAAATGGGAATTTTGAAGAAAAATGGGAGTTTTAGAAAAATCTTGGGAATTTTGGGGGATTTGGGAAAAAAATCCAGGGGTTTTGGGAGGATTTTGGGATTTTTTTAGGGCTTTTTTGGGGGAGTTTTGGGGGGCTTGGTCTCAGCCAGGCAGCGCAGCAGGGCCCCCTCCAGGGAAGCCTGCAGATCCTGAGGGGAAAAAATGGGAATTTTGAAGAAAAATGGGAGTTTTAGAAAAATTTTGGGAATTTTGGGGATTTGGGAGATTTGGGAAGAAGTCTGGGGGGTTTTGGGGGGATTTTGGTGGTTTTTGAGGGTGTTTTTGAGGGATTTTGGGGGCTTGGCCTCAGCTGGCCAGTGCAGCAGGACCCCCTCCAGGGAAGCCCGCAGATCCTGAGGGGAAAAAGTGGGAATTTCTGGAAAAAATGGGAAATTTGGGAAAATTTATGGAATTTGGGGGATTTGGGGAAAAATCCGGGGGTTTTGGGTGGATTTGGGGGTTTTTTGAGGGTGTTTTTGAGGGGATTTTGGGGGGCTTGGCCTCAGCTGGGCAGCGCACCAGGGCCCCCTCCAGGGAAGCCTGCAGATCCTGAGGGGAAAAAATGGGAATTTTGCGAGAAAAAAAAGGGAATGTTAGAAAAATTTAGAGAACTTCAGTGAAATTCGGAAATATTGAGAGAAAAGGAAATTTTGGGGATTGTATTTCGATTTTGGTGGTTTTTTAAGGCATTTTTAGGATGGTTTTTTGGGGCTTGGCCTCAGCAAGGCAGCACAGCAGGGTCCTCCTCCAGAGAAGCCCGCAGATCCTGAGGGGAAAAAATGGGAATTTTGAAGAAAAATGGGAGTTTTAGAAAAATCTTGGGAATTTTGGGGGATTTGGGAAAAAAATCCAGGGGTTTTGGGAGGATTTTGGGATTTTTTTAGGGCTTTTTTGGGGGAGTTTTGGGGGGCTTGGTCTCAGCCAGGCAGCGCAGCAGGGCCCCCTCCAGGGAAGCCTGCAGATCCTGAGGGGAAAAAATGGGAATTTTGAAGAAAAATGGGAGTTTTAGAAAAATTTTGGGAATTTTGGGGATTTGGGAGATTTGGGAAGAAGTCTGGGGGGTTTTGGGGGGATTTTGGTGGTTTTTGAGGGTGTTTTTGAGGGATTTTGGGGGCTTGGCCTCAGCTGGCCAGTGCAGCAGGACCCCCTCCAGGGAAGCCCGCAGATCCTGAGGGGAAAAAGTGGGAATTTCTGGAAAAAATGGGAAATTTGGGAAAATTTATGGAATTTGGGGGATTTGGGGAAAAATCCGGGGGTTTTGGGTGGATTTGGGGGTTTTTTGAGGGTGTTTTTGAGGGGATTTTGGGGGGCTTGGCCTCAGCTGGGCAGCGCACCAGGGCCCCCTCCAGGGAAGCCTGCAGATCCTGAGGGGAAAAAATGGGAATTTTGCGAGAAAAAAAAGGGAATGTTAGAAAAATTTAGAGAACTTCAGTGAAATTCGGAAATATTGAGAGAAAAGGAAATTTTGGGGATTGTATTTCGATTTTGGTGGTTTTTTAAGGCATTTTTAGGATGGTTTTTTGGGGCTTGGCCTCAGCAAGGCAGCACAGCAGGGTCCTCCTCCAGAGAAGCCCGCAGATCCTGAGGGGAAAAAATGGGAATTTTGAAGAAAAATGGGAGTTTTAGAAAAATCTTGGGAATTTTGGGGGATTTGGGAAAAAAATCCAGGGGTTTTGGGAGGATTTTGGGATTTTTTTAGGGCTTTTTTGGGGGAGTTTTGGGGGGCTTGGTCTCAGCCAGGCAGCGCAGCAGGGCCCCCTCCAGGGAAGCCTGCAGATCCTGAGGGGAAAAAATGGGAATTTTGAAGAAAAATGGGAGTTTTAGAAAAATTTTGGGAATTTTGGGGATTTGGGAGATTTGGGAAGAAGTCTGGGGGGTTTTGGGGGGATTTTGGTGGTTTTTGAGGGTGTTTTTGAGGGATTTTGGGGGCTTGGCCTCAGCTGGCCAGTGCAGCAGGACCCCCTCCAGGGAAGCCCGCAGATCCTGAGGGGAAAAAGTGGGAATTTCTGGAAAAAATGGGAAATTTGGGAAAATTTATGGAATTTGGGGGATTTGGGGAAAAATCCGGGGGTTTTGGGTGGATTTGGGGGTTTTTTGAGGGTGTTTTTGAGGGGATTTTGGGGGGCTTGGCCTCAGCTGGGCAGCGCACCAGGGCCCCCTCCAGGGAAGCCTGCAGATCCTGAGGGGAAAAAATGGGAATTTTGCGAGAAAAAAAAGGGAATGTTAGAAAAATTTAGAGAACTTCAGTGAAATTCGGAAATATTGAGAGAAAAGGAAATTTTGGGGATTGTATTTCGATTTTGGTGGTTTTTTAAGGCATTTTTAGGATGGTTTTTTGGGGCTTGGCCTCAGCAAGGCAGCACAGCAGGGTCCTCCTCCAGAGAAGCCCGCAGATCCTGAGGGGAAAAAATGGGAATTTTGAAGAAAAATGGGAGTTTTAGAAAAATCTTGGGAATTTTGGGGGATTTGGGAAAAAAATCCAGGGGTTTTGGGAGGATTTTGGGATTTTTTTAGGGCTTTTTTGGGGGAGTTTTGGGGGGTTTGGTCTCAGCCAGGCAGCGCAGCAGGTCCTTCTCCAGGGAAGCCTGCAGATACTGAGGGGAAAAAATGTGAATTTTGGGAGAACAATGGGAATTTTGGGGATATTTATGGAATTTGGGGGATTTGGGAAAAAATCTGGGGGGGTTGGGGGTATTTTGGCAGTTTTTTAGGGTGTTTTTGGGGGGTTTTGGGGGCTTGGCCTTAGCCGGGCAGTGCAGCAGGGCCCCCTCCAGGGAAGTCTGCAAATTCTGAGGGAAAAAAATGGAAATTTTGAAGAAAAAATGGGAGGTTTAGAAAAATTTGGGGAATTTTGGAGATTTGGGAAAATATCCAGTGGTTTTGGAGCAATTTTGGGGTTTTTTTAGCACAGCAGGGCCCCATCCATGCCGGCCCACAGCTCCTGAGGCAAAATGGGGAAAAAAATGAGAATTTTCAGAACATTTAGGGAATTTTGGGGAATTTTGGAAAAAATCTGAGGTTTTGACTGGAATTTATGGGAATTTTGGAGGTTTTTGGGGAGATTTTGAGGAAAAAAAAGGAAATTTTTGGGGGGATTGGGAAAAAATCTGGGGGTTTGGGGGGATTTTGGAGACTTTTGGAGTGAGTTTAAACGGATTTAGAATTTTGGTGGAGATTCTGGGCAATTTTAGACAATTTGGGGGGTTTGGGGAGTAATTTGATGGAATTTTAGAGGGATTTTGCAAATTTTTTTGGGATTTCTGGAGATTGTTGTATGATTTTGGAACGATATTGTGGGAGTTTTGTGGGATTCTGGGAGGATTTGAGGAATTTTGGGGGAATTTTGTTGGGGGGATCTTTTGGGAAGGAATTTTTTTTGAACTGGGGGGAATTTTGGCTGGATTTGAGGGAATTTTGGGTAGATTTGGGGGAAATTTGTAACAAATTTTGAGAGATTTGTAGTATTTGAGAAGGGATTTAAGAGGATTAAGTGAATTTGAGGAAGAAATTTGGGGGTTTGGGGAAAAACTGGGGGGTCTGGAAGAGTTGTGGGGGAATTTTGGGGATATTTGAGGGAATTTTGGGTGGATTTGGGGAGATTTTTGGGTTTGAGGGCAGCTCACCTGGAGAGACCCCAAATCTGGGGGGTCTTTGGAAAGGTCTGGCATCACCTGGGGAGGGAAAAGAGAAAATTTGTGGAGATTTTCAGGAATTTTGGGGCTTTTGAGAGTATTTTGAGGGGATTTGAGCTAAATTTGGGCAACTTCAGGGATATTTTCGGGGGATTTTTGGGCTTCTTTGAACCCCCAAATTTGTATGGTTTGCATCACCTAAAACCCCTCAAATCTGGGGAAATTTGGGGTTTTATTTAACACCGAATTTTGGGGGTGTTTGCACGGTCTGGGGTTTATTAACACGCCAAAATTTCTGAGGATTTTGGAAGAGTTTTGGGGGTCTTGAATCCTTGCCAGCTCCCCCAGATTCCGGGCGGATTTTGGGCTCCTTAACCCCCAAATTCGGGGGGATATTGGAAGATTTTTGGGATCTATTCCAATCCCATTCAAAGAATCTGGAATATAAGCCTGGGGGGCCCCAAATTCAGGGGAATTTTGGGGGGAAGTCTCTAGATTACTTTAAGGGTGTGGCGCCCCTTAAGTCCCCAAAGTTTGGGAGTATTTTTGGGTGTTTTTAGGGGATTTCGGAGCATTTTTCTGCCTCCATAATTAGAGGCGGGGTCGCCCCCCCCCCCGTTGTTACCTCAGGGAGCGGCGGCGGATCCAAGATGGCGGCGCGTCCTGAGGGGGAAAGTGGGCGTGGCTTCCCTTTCTATGACATCACTCCCTCACTCTTGCCCTTACTTAACATGGCGCTTTTAGCTCTTCTTTCCCCTAGAGCGCATGCGCCAGATAAAACCGGGCTTCTATTGGTGGATTTAATTCCCGCCTCTCCCTCTTGGCCACGCCTCACTAAGGCTTGCCCTCATTAAAAATGCCGCTTCCTGCCTTTATCAATGAAGCGCATGCGCTAAGTTTCACTGACCAATCAGCAGCCGCGGTTTTCGCGGGCACTCCCCCTCGGCGCTTACGCCCCGCCCTTCTTCCTGCTCACCTCAGGCCGCCATGATGGCGGCGGCGACCCCGCGGCTGCGGCCGCTGCTGCGCGCCCTGAGGGCTCAGGTGAGCCGGAAAGGCTTTTTAAACTTTTCCCCCCCTTTTTTGCCTTTTTTAAGGGGAGGTTACAACGTCAAAGTGAGTGTTTTGATGTTAAAAGGGCACAAAAAGTGTTTTTTTCCGCAGAGGTTTCGGGGTCCCGTGTGGTGCTGCGGAGCCCCGGCCGTGAGGGGGGTGGCGAGCGGCGCGGAGCAGGTGAGGCGGGAAAATTTGGGCGGGATTTGAGGGGAATTTGGGATTTTTCGGGAAAATTTGAGGGAAAGTTGAGGGGCTTTGGGGAAGATTTGGGGTTTTTGGCGGAAAATTTGAGGGAAATTTGAGGGTAATGGGGGAAATGTGAGGGGTTTTGGGTGACTATGACGGGTATTTGGGGGGTTTGGGCGTAAATTTTGGGGAAAATGTGAGGGAAATTGCGGCTGTGGTGGGTTTGGGGGAAAATTTGAGGTAAAATTAGGGATATTGGGGAAAATTCAGGAATTTTGGGGGTTTGGAGAGGAAATTTTGGGGTTTTGGGGAAATTTGAGGGAAATCTGGGAGTAATGGGGGAAATGTGAGGGGTTTTGGGTGACTATGACGGGTATTTGGGGGGTTTGGGCGTAAATTTTGGGGAAAATGTGAGGGAAATTGCGGCTGTGGTGGGTTTGGGGGAAAATTTGAGGTAAAATTAGGGATATTGGGGAAAATTCAGGAATTTTGGGGGTTTGGAGAGGAAATTTTGGGGTTTTGGGGAAAGTTTTGAGGGAAATTTGGGCGTTTTGGGGAAAATTTGATAGAAATTTGGAAGTTTGGGGGGAAATTTGGGGATTTGGCAGGGATTTTGATGGAAATTTGGGCGTTTTGGGTAGAATTTGAAGGAAATTTAGAGGTTTTGGGGGGAATTTGAGGGAAGTCGGGGGAGTTTGAAGGTTGTGGCAGAAAATCAGGGAAAATTTGAGCGTTTTGGGTCAAATTTTTGGTTTTTTGTGTTTAAATTTTGGAGGTTTGGTTGAATTAGAAGTTTGGGGATTAATTTTCTAGGGGAGTTCTGTTAATTTTGAGGGAATTTGGTTGAATTGATGGAGTTAGATGTCCAATTTTGGGGTTTTTTTGTCGAATTTTACTTATTTTTGGTTTAATGTTGGGGATTTTGGTCAACTTGGGGGTTTGAAGTCGAATTTTTGGGATTTTGTGCAGAATTTTTGGTGTTTTGGTTAATTTAAGGGGTTTTCCGTTTAAGTATTGTGGATTTTGGAGTCAGATTTAGATTTTTTGATCAAATTTTTGAGATTTTGGTGAAACAGGGTGAGTTGTGGTCAAATTTTGTGGGTTTTGGGTCAATTTTTTTGAGTTTTGGTTCAAATTTTAGGGGTTTTGTTTAAAATGAGGACGTTTAGGGTTAAATTTTGGGGGTTTTTTGGTCAGGTTTTTGTTATTTGGGGTTAAATTTTGTGGATTTTAATAAAATCAGGGGTTTCATATCAAATGTCTTTTTTGGGGTTCAAAATTGTGGGGATTTCAATAAAATCAGGGGTTTGTGGTCAAATATCTGGTTTTTGGTGTTAAACTTTTTGGGTTTTGGGTAAAATTTTGGGGGTTTTTATTAAATCTTTTATTTTTTTGTGCTGGGTTTGGGGTCAGTTTTTGGGGTTTTGGTTACGTTGAGTTTTGATATAAAATCTTTATTTTTAGGGGTGGTTTTTTGGGTCAAATTTTTCATTTTTTGGCTCAAATTTTCAATTTTTCTCATTTTTACTTCCCCTTAGCCCCCTCCCCCCACCCCTCCCCCAC
>NW_024372680.1:9340-11851 GCF_014805655.1 Passer montanus
GCCTCCCCCCCTCCCCAAACCCCAGAAGCGCCGGAATTTTTGGGAAATCCCCCAAATTTGGGGGAGCCCCGATTGGAGGAGCTGGGCCTGGGCGGTTCCAGCCCCGTG
This sequence comes from Passer montanus, assembly GCF_014805655.1. Classification (NCBI taxonomy): domain Eukaryota; kingdom Metazoa; phylum Chordata; class Aves; order Passeriformes; family Passeridae; genus Passer; species Passer montanus. The sequence continues at coordinate 9,449 of NW_024372680.1, forward strand.
GGAATGATCCAGAACCTTCTGGAATTCCTGCACCTCGACCTGGGGCTGCCCTGGTGGGGCGCCATCGCCGCAGGTGAGCCAAATTTGGGGGTTTTGGGGAGAAATTTGGGAGTTTTGGGAAAAATTTGGGGGTTTTGGGGAGGTTTGAAGAGAAAAAATTGGAATTTATGGTGGAAGTTTGGGACTGGGGGATATTTGTGGTTTTGGGGGGAAATTTGGGGTTTTAGTGAAATGTTTGGGATTCTGGGGAGGGTTGAAAAGAAAAAATTGGAATTTATGGTGGAAGTTTGGGACTTTTAGGGGGAAGTTTTGGGTTTTAAGAAAGTTTTAGGGGAATATTTGTGGTTTTAAGGACAAATTTGGGTTTTTAGTGAGGTTTTGGGGGAATATTTGTGGGTTTTGGGGGCAAATTTGGGTTTTTAGTGAGGCTTCATAAATATTTGGGGTAAATGTGGGGATTTTAAGGGAATATTTGGTGGTTTTGAGGGGAAAATAGGGATTTGGGGTTTTGGGGGAAATTTGGGGTTTTAGGGGAGAATTTTATGATTTTATGGAGGTGTTAGGGGAATATTTGTGGGTTTTGGGGGCAAATTTGGGTTTTTAGTGAGGCTTCATAAATTTTTGGGGTAAATGTGGGGATTTTAAGGGAATATTTGGCGGTTTTGAGGGGAAAATAGGGATTTGGGGTTTTGGGGGGAAAATTGGGGTTTTGGGGGAAATTTGGGGTTTTAGGGGAGAAATTTAGGGTTTTAGGGAGGTGTTAGGGTAATATTTGGGGGCAAAATTTGGGTTTTTAGCGAGGTTTCAGAAATATTTGGGGTGAATTTGGGGATTTTAAGGGAATATTTGTGGGTTTTGAGGGGAAAAATAGGGATTTAGGGTGGGAATTTGGGGTTTTCGGGGGAAAATTGGGGTTTTGGAGGGAAATTTGGGGTTTTAGGGGAGAAATTTGGGATTTTAGGGAGGTTTTAGGGGAATATTTGGGGGTTTTGAGGGGAAAAATAGGGATTTAGGGTGGGAATTTGGGGTTTTTGGGGGAAAATTGGGGTTTTGGAGGGAAATTTGGGGTTTTAGGGGAGAAATTTGGGATTTTAGGGAGGTTTTAGGGGAATATTTGGGGGTTTTGAGGGGAAAAATTGTGATTTAGGGAGGGAATTTGGGATTTTGGGGGAAAAATTGGGGTTTTGGTGGAGGGTTTAAGGAATATTTTGAGTTTTGGGGGGAAATTTGGAATTAGAGGAAAATTAGGGTAAAAATTGGGGATTTTTGGGGAGATTTAGGGGAATATTTGGAGTTCTAGGGAGGTTTGAGAAGAAAAATTGAAATTTCTGGGAGAAATTTGGGTTTTAGGGAAGTTTTAGGGGAATATTTGTGGATTTTTGGGGAGAAAATTTGGAGTGTTAGAGAAGTTTTAGGGAGAATTTGGAGTTTTGGGGGAAAATTTGGATTTCTTGGAGATGATTCAGGGGAATATTTTGGGTTTTGGGAGGAAAATTACAGTTTTTAGGCCAATATTTGTGGGTTTTGTGGGAAAAATTGGGATTTCGAGAGGGAATTTTGGTTTTTGGGGGAAAATTGTGATTTTTGATGGGGAAATTTTTGATTTAGGGGGGATATTTGAGATTTTGCTGTGAAAAATTTGGATTCTGGGGGGAAAATTGAGATTTTTTTTGGCGACGTTTAAGAGGAATATTTGGGTGGAATTTGAAAAAATTTGGGGAGAATTAAGGGTGAAAAAATGACAATTCTATCAAAAAATTAGCTGAAAAATCACATTTTTAAGCAAAAATTTCTTATTTTTTTACTAATTTGCATGGGGTTTTTTTGTGTGCTCGCCCCAAATTTTATCAAATTTACCGAATTTTGGTTTTTTCTTCATTTTCAGGCACGGTGGGGGCCCGAATCCTGCTGCTGCCCCTGGTGCTGCGGGGTCAGCGCGAGGCCGCCCGGCTCTCCCGGCACCTCCCCGAGCTCCAGCGCCTCTCCCAGCGCGTGGCCGAGGCTCGCCGCGGCACCGACCAGAACCAGGGTGGGCGTGGCCACCGGATCGGGGGGCTGGGGGCGGAGCCTGGCGGGTGGGAGGCGAAATTTGGGTGAAAAAAGGTGAAAAAATGGGGTTAAAATGCTAAAAATAGGAATAAGGGGGTGTGGTTTAAGGCTTGTGGGTGTGGCTTAAGGTTTGTGGGCGTGGCCACCGGATCGGGGGGCTGGGGGCGGAGCCTGGCGGGTGGGAGGTGAAATTTGGGTGAAAAAAGGCAGAAAAAATGGCATTTAAGTGCAAAAAAATGCATAAAATATCTTAAAAATGGGACTAAGGGGGCGTGGTTTAACAGTTGTGGGTGTGGCTTTAGAGTTATGGGTGTGGCTTATTAAGTTTTGGGTGTGGCCCCCAAATTTGGGGCA
>NW_024372681.1:0-521 GCF_014805655.1 Passer montanus
TCAAAACCTGAACTAAAAGTCTTGTTAATCGGCGTAAAAGTGAATACTCAAAATACAAACTTGAAATCTGATTTTACCTTTGATTTCTGGGACCGGATAAAATGGAAAAATTACAATCCAGTCTCTGTCAAAATGGAAGAGACTTTGGTCAAACTGATGCCTGTCTCCAGAGCTTTAATGGAGAGCTTTAAACAGAATGATCATCCCTGACCTCCCCACCACGGCCCCCCAGGCGCCCCATGCTGGGCATCGCCATCTGAACGGGGCACCGGCGGCTCGGGCTGGGTGGCTGCTCTGTCGAGTGGCAGAGCTTGGTCCGGGGAAAGCGCTGCTCACTCCTCTGTGCACTCGCTTCATCATTTGAGCAATGCTGCTCCAGTCTGTGGAACATGGAACAAAAAGGGAAAAATCACCCACTTGCAAGAATGCCCAGAGTGTGCATTGAAAAGAGGAAAAAATGGACCCTTGCACAAGTCTCCAGACCATGCAATTAAATGGAAAATTAAGGACAACTTTGCAGA
>NW_024372682.1:0-521 GCF_014805655.1 Passer montanus
TTGAATGGTGAGATGTCCCCAGGGTCAGCCCTGGTCACGTGGCTTGGGGACATGGTACTGTAGCTATGATATTTTATGAAAAATACTTTGCTAGGATTACTCCCTCCTGGGAAGCTGAGGAGCCTCAGGAGAGAAATGTAAACAATGACTATCTGCTGCTGTGCAATGCAACAGGTGCATCTTCCATTGGTCCATGTGGATTGTTTTCACTTGATGACCAATCACAGCCACCTGTGTCGAGGCTGTGAGCAGTCACAAGATTGTGTTATGCATTCTATTCTTGTTCTTTCTAGCTTTCTGATGAATTTTTTCTCTCTACTCTTTTAGTATAGTTTTTAATATTATATTTCAATATAATTTAATATTGTATTTCAATATAATATGTATCATAATATAACAAACCAGCCTTCTGAGAACATGGAGTCCAGACTCAATGTCTCCACACATGGGGCACCAGACACATGATACTATCCCCAATTGTCCCCAGGGAGTTGCCCTTCACCACCATGTGCATCAAGGAG
>NW_024372683.1:0-556 GCF_014805655.1 Passer montanus
TGAGAAGTGGAAAACACATGCCAAATTGAATCTTTCAGGAGGGAGACCGCCTTCCAAAGATGGATACCGACTCCATGGTTGTACAAATGGTTGAGTCAGTGCTTCCAAACCAAATATGCCAGGACAGAAAGTTGCTGCTGCCCGTGAGCTGCACGACACAGCTTCTTATCTGCACATGAAACACTGGGGCTACGTTCTTTCTTTCCCATGAGAAAGCATTGCCCTTCTCATTCAGGAACTTACCAAGCAAAAGTTGCACACCACGTCCACTACTGACTATGTCCAACAATGGCTCCTACACAGAAGGGGCTAGGACAGAAATGTCTTGCAGGACTATACCTGCCCACGGTACCTTACCAGCTGCCCTACCAACATTGCCACCATATCTTTTACTTCCCAAGGAACGGCACTCTGAATCACTTGGCTTTGCTTTGCCTCCAGTACCGTGCCTAGTTTTCCTAACCTACCTTTGTTTTCTTTGCCTTGCCTATGTCTGCCTTGCCTTGCCTTACAAACAACTTCTTGGATTTGCTTTGCCTTGCCTACCGCTCTTTGC
>NW_024372684.1:0-520 GCF_014805655.1 Passer montanus
TTTATTGGGGTTTATTGGGGTTTGGATCAGCCCGGCCCCGATGTTATCGATTGTGGTCACTGCTACGACGAACCCGTACCTGGGAAAGGGTTAAAAGGGGATTTATATTGAATTTATTGGGATTTATTGGGGTTTTATTGGGATTTATTGGGTTTATTGAGTTTTATTGGGTTTTATTGGGATTACTGGTTTTTTTTGGGGCCATTTTAGTTTTTTTTTGTTTTTTGGGGCCATTTTTTGGGGGTTTTGGGGCCGTTTTTGGAGATTTTCCGGGGCCGTTTCCGCTCCCCCCGCTCCCCCCGGTTCCCTCCCGTTCCCTCCCCGGTCCCGTCCCCGCTCCCGTCCCCGTCCCCGGTCCCGCGCTCACTTCCCGGTGCAGGTCCCCTCCACCTCGGTGAAGAGCTTCTGCTTCACGGTGTTGAGCAGGTTGGGCCCGAAGTAGCGGGGGTGCAGCAGGATCTCGTGCTCCAGGGAGATCTGCGGGCGCGGCGGCCGCCGGAAGTTACCGGGAGCCGCCGGA
>NW_024372685.1:0-520 GCF_014805655.1 Passer montanus
CACTGGGGCTCAAATGGCCACGGTCCAAATCCTTCAGTCCTTTGTAGTCGTTAAGGACAGCCTGACTCTGTTTGATTTGGTCTAAAGTGAACTTTTTTTGTTCTATGAGGATCCACTCCCTTTCCATGTCTGGAAGACTATTTTTATCTATGAGCTGGGCAGGGAAAAAGAAAGAGGTGTTAGAATAGGGAATGGGCGTAACGGAGATTTCCCTGGAGCAGAAGTCTCTGATTGTCAAGATCTCATTTTTTGCCATCTCAGTGTAGAAAAAACATATGAATCTGAGAGAAATCATACGCATGCCCCTCCTGCGTGAATGCAAGAGCTTGAAAGAGAAAGTAGCTCAGAATCTGATTTTGACTTCTGACATTTTTGTTCCAGCCTGCAGCCTGTGCTGGGGTCATGGATGGTTGCATGAGACAAGGAGCATTTCCCACTCCGAGGATTGAAATGTAATTGTGGTGAGAGTCCTCCCTTGCAAAACCTGTTCCCCTTTCCTCCTGTCTCCACAGCCCAAATC
>NW_024372686.1:0-520 GCF_014805655.1 Passer montanus
TGACATCCTGAAGATGCCAGCACCCAAATAAGGAACTCTTCCGTTTAATCCAACTGTCCTTTTTCCTGTCTGAACTGATGGACCAAACATCTGGGCAGAAGGAGGCACATCCTGGAGGAAGCATTTCCCCATGGGCAGCCCCAGCTGCAGGAAGGAAGGCGATGGCAGACACGGGCACAGGCACAGCAGGTAATTGCTGTGCCGGGCTCAGCCCTGGCCGGGGCTGTGTGGCAGCAGCTCTTCCCCCAGGGCCTGCCCTTGCCCAGCCCGACAGCAGCCAAAGCTGGAGGCGCCTCAGCTTCCAGGCCTCTGGAGCTGGTTCAGAGCCCCGGGGAAACAGGACTGGTGCAGCAACGTCCCTCCTGCTGCCGCTGCTGCGGAGCTGGCCCTGAGTGCCCAGAGGCCCAAGGCACAGGAGCAGCCCCGAGCGGGAGCCCTGCCGCCAGCCCAGGGCCAGAGCCAGCCCTGGCTCCTGAGTGGGCAGGGGCTGTGCTGGGTCCTGAGAGGGCCTGAGCCTGTC
>NW_024372687.1:0-520 GCF_014805655.1 Passer montanus
GTTTAGGATCAAATTCCACACTTGGGAGCTTGGCTGACTTCAGTGGGAATACATAGCACCTAAAGGTTTCATTTAGTAATATTTTGAGGTAATGATCTTGGGTATGAGAGCATAGCTAGAGAGAAAAGTATCAGTTTTAAGTGATGTTCCCATTAACACAATTGTTACAGGAAGCAGCAGGCAAAGCACTCCCAAGCACTATTTCTGCCACAGCACCACCTGTACCTGGAATTATATACATCCACCCAAATCTCACAGTTGGCTTGGAAAATTTATCCTCAGTGGCTCACAGTGAGAAGAAACTATTGATTGCACTGCTTCAGTTCATCCAAAAGCTACCAATGAAAGGTAGATTTTAAATCACTTACATTAAGGGTCTGTTGACCTGAGAAAGAAGTACCAGATTTTTTACAACTATGCCAAAAAATTCTCAGAAATGCTAATGGACAAAATATTGCCACTTGCAGAAAGATCAAAATAGCTCTCAATAATGTTTTAAATTATTGACTGCCTATGAAAT
>NW_024372688.1:0-544 GCF_014805655.1 Passer montanus
ATCCCTCCTCCTGGCTCAGGGGTAGATGCACTGATGTAAAATGTCCTCCAATTCCAGCAGCATTCTGCAGAAGGCAAATACAAGCTGGAGCCTCTGAGGGTTTCCAACGTGCCAGCAGAGGTGAAGCTCTGGAAACGCAGGATTTTGGTGCCTTGCCTGGTCTGAGGCAGCCTCCTGCAGCCCAAGCTGCCTCAGTCCCTGCTGCAGTGACACACGGCAGCATCTCTGGCAGGTGCTCAGCATTTCAAATGTCAAAACAAGCCACAGTGGCTGTGCTCTTCACATGCAGGGCAGCCAGAGCCACGCATGGACAGCAGGGACATTTGGCCAGGCAGGCAGATCTCACCTTTGCACTCAGTGCTGCAGCTCGGGATGATGGGATCCGTGCTGCAACAAAACCAGACCCAGATCAGGAAGATGAAATTGCGACATTTTAGTGGACTTCTACCATATTTCTTTTTTTACAAGGCATCAGCTCTAAATGTGCTAATACTGCACTGGTTAAGTAGAAGAGTTTGAAAAATGTAACAGAAGCAGAGAAGTC
>NW_024372689.1:0-520 GCF_014805655.1 Passer montanus
CCCCCAAAATCCCCAAACCCCCCCCAAAATCCCCCCAAATCCCCCCCAGGAGCTGAAGGACGTGCGGGACGGGCAGCGCATCCTGGAGAAGAAAGGCAGCGCCGCCGTGAGCGACCCCGGGGGGGCTTCGGGGACACCCCAAAACTTTCGGGGACCCCCCCAGCGCTTTGGGGGTTCCCCAAACTTCCCCCAAAACGCCCGAATTTGCCCCCCCAGCTGAAGGATTTGAGGAGGCAGCTGCAGCTGGAGCGGCGCCGCGGCGAGCGGCTGCAGGAGCGGCTGCAGGAGCTGCTGGTGCCCAGCAGGGCCCGCTCGGGTCAGGGGGGACCCCAATTTGGGGAGGGGGGAGCCCCCAATTTGGGGAGGGGGGAGCCCCAAATCTGGGGAGGAGGGACCCTGAAATTTGGGGAGTGGAGACACCAAAATTCGGGGAGCAGGAAGCTCAAAATTTGGGGAGTGGGAACCCTGAAATTTGGAGAGGGGACATCGGCATTTGGGGAGGGGGAGCCCGAAATTTGGG
>NW_024372690.1:0-520 GCF_014805655.1 Passer montanus
GGACATTGGGGACATTGAGAGGATTGGGGGGACTGGGGACAATTGGGGCGATTTGGGAAATTTGGGGTGTTGGGGACACTGGAGGCATTTGGGGACGTTGGGGACATTTGGGGACACTGGGGGCAATTGGGGACACAGGAGATGTTGGGGGTGTCAGGGGCATTGGGGACAATGGGGGATCGGGGACACTCCAGAGCCCTAGGGGACATTTGGGGACACTGGGGACAGCCCTGGGGACGTCGTTGTGGGGCAGCAGCTCCTTGGGGCCGGGCGAGAAGGGGCTGGGGACACCCCTGAGTGACCCCTGAGTGACCCCTGAGTGACCCTTAGGGATATCCTGGGAATGCTGGGGACACTCCAGAGCCCTTGGGGACATTTGGGGACACTGGGGACGTTGGGGACAGACCTGGGGACGTCGTCGTCGGGCAGCAGCTCCTTGGGGCCGGGCGAGAAGGGGACACCCCTGAGTGACCCTTGGGGACCCTGAGTGACCCTTGGGGACATTTGGGGACACTGGGGA
>NW_024372691.1:0-12343 GCF_014805655.1 Passer montanus
GGGGACAGCGCCGGGAACTCGGCTCGGAGCCGCGACCAGGTGGCCTGGACAGGTGAGAGACAGGTGTGTCACAGGTGTGGGACAGGTGTGTCACAGGTGAGACAGGTGTGACAGTGTGACAGGGACAGGGACAGCGCCAGGAACTCGGCTCGGAGCCGGGACCAGGTGGCCTGGACAGGTGAGACAGGGACAGGTGTGGGACAGGTGAGACAGGTGTGAGGTTGACAGTGTGACAGTGACAGTGTGACACGGACAGGGACAGCGCCGGGAACTCGGCTCGGAGATGGGACCAGGTGGCCTGGACAGGTGAGACAGGTGTGACAGGTGAGGGACAGGTGAGACAGGTGAGAGACAGGTGTGACAGGTGAGACAGGGACAGGTGAGACAGGTGTGACAGGGACAGGTGAGACAGGTGTGACCCAGCTGCGTGCAGGTGTGCCCAGCTGTATCTCAGGTGTATCCCAGCTGTATCTCATGTGTATCCAGGTGTGCCCAGGTGTATCTCAGGTGTCTCACCTGCTGCAGGCAGGCGCGGGGCGTGCTCAGCAGGTTGGCCGTGGCCCCGAGCTGACCCCAGGTGTATCTCAGGTGTATCTCAGGTGTATCCAGGTGTATCCCAGGTGTACCCAGGTGTGTCCCAGCCCCCCAGGTGTGTCCCAGCCCCTCTCAGGTGTATCCCAGGTGTATCCCAGGTGTCTCACCTGCTGCAGGCAGGCGCGGGGCGTGCTCAGCAGGTTGGCCGTGGCCCCGAGCTGAGCCCAGGTGAGTGCCCAGGTGTACCCAGGTGTGTCCCAGCCCCCCAGGTGTGTCCCAGCCCCTCTCAGGTGTATCCCAGGTGTATCCCAGGTGTATCCCAGGTGTATCCCAGGTGTATCCCAGGTGTATCCCAGGTGTATCCCAGGTGTCTCACCTGCTGCAGGCAGGCGCGGGGCGTGCTCAGCAGGTTGGCCGTGGCCCCCAGCTGAGCTCAGGTGTATCTCAGGTGTATCCCAGGTGTATCCCAGGTGTACCCAGGTGTGTCCCAGCCCCCCAGGTGTATCTCAGGTGTACCCAGGTGTATCCCAGCCCCCCAGGTGTCTCTCAGGTGAGCTCACCTGCTGCAGGCAGTGGGATTTTGGGGATTTGGTGGGATTTTGGATGGATTTTGGGGGATTTTGGGTGGATTTTGGGGGATTTTGGTGGGATTTGGTGGGACTTTGGGTGGATTTGGGGGGATTTTGGGTGGATTTTGGGTGGATTTTGGTGGGATTTTGGAGGATTTTGGAGGATTTTGGTGGGATTTTGGGGGATTTGGTGGGATTTTGGGGGATTTTGGTGAGATTTTGGGGGACTTTGGGTGGATTTTGGTGGGATTTTGGGGATTTGGTGGGATTTTGGGGGGATTTGGCCCACCTTGGTCAGGTAGTAGACGCTCTGCTGGAACGTGGACATGATCACCTCGTCCAGCACCCCCAGGGCCTCGTCGCAGCTCTCCAGGTCCTGCTCCAGCTCGGGGCACGGCCCTGAAACCCCGGAATTCACCCCAAAAAATGGGGTAAACCCCCAAAAAAACCCCGGGATTCACCCCAAAACGGGGTCAGGCCCCGAGACCCCAGGGGTTCACCCCGAAAAAATGGGGTGAGACCCCAAAAAACCCCGGGATTCACCCCAAAACGGGGGCAGCCCCTGAAACCCCAGGGGTTCACCCCGTAAAAATGGGGTGAGACCCCAAAAAACCCCGGGATTCACCCCAAAACGGGGGCAGCCCCTGAAACCCCAGGGGTTCACCCCGTAAAAATGGGGTGAGACCCCAAAAAACCCCGGGATTCACCCCAAAAAAAGGGGTCAGACCCCAAAAAACATGTGTTTCACCCCAAAAAATGGGATAAACCCCCCCAAAACCCAGGAATTCACCCCAAAAAATGGGATAAAGCCCCCAAAAACCCCGGAATTCACCTCCAGAAATGGGATAAACCCCAGGGATTCACCCCAAAATGGGGGTCAGGCCCTGGAACCCGGGATTCGCCCCAAAAAATTCGATAAACCCCCCCAAAAAACCCGGAATTCACCCCAAAATACGGGATAAACCCCAAAAACCTGGAATTCACCCCAAAATGGGGGGTCAGACCCCAAAAAACCCAGGGATTCATCCCAAAATGGGATAAACCCCAGGGATTGACCCCAAAAATGGGATAAACCCCCCAAAAACCCAGGAATTCACCCCAAAATGGGGTCATCCCCATTCCATCCAGATCAAATTCCATCCAGAATCCCCCCCAGAAATCCCAGTACGGCCCAAAAACTGCCCATTCTGACCCCAGAATGGATCCAGGAGCTCTCCCAGCCCGTCCCAGTCAGTCCCAGTCCATCCCAGTGGGTCCCAGTCCATCCCAATCCCCTCCCAGTCCATCCCAGTCAGTCCCAGTCCATTCCAGTCCGTCCCACTCCGTCCCAGAGCAGCCCAGGAGCCCTTCCCTGTGCACTGCAGTCCATCCCGCTCTATCCCACTCCATCCCAGTCCCTCCCAGTCCATCCCAGTCCATCCCAATCCCATCCCAGTGAGTCCCAGTCCATCCCAGTCAGTCCCAGTCCCATCCCAGTGGCTCCTAGTGGCTCCCAGTCCGTCCCAGTCCATCCCAGAGCAGCCCCAGGAGCCCTTCCCTGTGCACCGCAGTCCAGCCCACTCTATCCCACTCCATCCCAGTCCCTCCCAGTCCCTCCCAGTGCCTCCCAGTGTCACCTTCGAGGTCGAGCTCGGCCTCCAGGCGCTGCAGGTGGCCCTGGGCCAGGTTGAGCAGCTCCACGGCGTTGGCCAGCCACAGCAGCAGCGGCCGCAGGTCCGACGTGACCCCGGCCAGGTCCAGCTCGGGGGGGGGGTCCCCGTGAGGGTTTTAGGGGGATGTCCCCAATCCCCCTGGGTGTCCCCAATCCCCCCGATGTCCCCAGTGTCCCCCCAATCCCCCCAGTGTCCCCAGTGTCCCCGGGCTCACCCAGACCGTGTCCCGCAGCATGGCCGCCACCGTCCCCAGCAGCTCGGGCAGGTGTCCCTGGGGGAACTCTCGGGCCGCGTGCTCCAGGCACAGCCCCAGCAGGAAGGCGGGGGCCAGCGCCCCCAGATCCTCCCCGCCGGCAGCCCCCTCCCCGCCGGGAGCCCCCTCCCCAGGACCCCCGCGGAGCCCCCTGCCCAGCTCCAGGCCCAGGATCTCCCGGAGCAGCGCGCCCTCCTCCTGGGGCCGGTAGCGCAGCTCGGCCCTGGGGGTCTCCAGAGCCCCCCGCAGCTCCTCCCGCCGCTGCCGGGGGCTCCTCCCGCACCCCGCGCACCCCAGGACCCCCAGAGCCCCCCGCGGGGGCGGCAGCCAGGCGGGGCGCGCCCCCTCCCCGAGCCGGGGGTCCTTGTAGAGCAGCAGCACGTGCTCGCCCAGCCCCAGCAGGTCGCCGGGGCTCAGGGGGGCTCGGCGGTGCAGGGGGGTCCCGTTCAGCGAGGTGGGGGCGCCCCGGAAGGGTCGCACCCAGGCCGGGGGGGGCGGCGGGGGGTCGGCCCCCTCCCCAGGGGCGGCGTCGCCCCCTCCCCACTGCACCAGGCAGTGGCGGGGCAGGATGTCGGGGGCGCTCAGGAAGGTGTCGACCACCCAGAGGGGCCCCGGCTCCGGCGCCTTTTGGGGAGGGGGCTCGGGGCTGTCCGCGGCGGGGGGCTCCGCGCAGCCCCCGGCCCCCGAGGGGGGTTTGGGCTCCGGGGGGCGGCCGAAGATGTGCTGGGGGCGGGTCATGATGTGAAGGACGAAGTCCTGCGGGGGGGGGTTGGGGAAAAAAGGGGATTTGGGGTGGGAAAAGGGGGTTTGGGGGGGAAATGGGGGTTTTTGGGGGGGAAATGGGGATTTGGGGTTTCCTGCAGCCCCACAGCAGCAGCAAACAGGAGCAGTCATGGAGAAAAAATGGATTTTTTTGGGAGGGTTTTTGGGGCGCTTTCCCTGGCTTTGGGGGCTCATTGGGCGGATCACTTTTTTGGGGTTAATTCTGGGATTTTTGGTTAATTTTTTGGTTTTTTCTCACCTGTTTGCCGTAGCCCCGCAGCAGCAGGAAGTAGGGGCAGTTTTGAAGAATAACTGGGATTTTTTTGGGGAGGTTTCCCTGGCTTTGGGAGCTCATTGGGGAGGTCACATTTTTGGGCTAAATTCCGGGGATTTCGGTTAAATTCCCGTTTTTCCCTCACGTGTTTGCCGTAGCCCCGCAGCAGCAGGAAGTAGGGCTGGTCAGGGAGATAAAATGGGAATTTTTTGGGGTGCTTTCCCTGGCTTTGGGGGCTCATTGGGCGGACCATTTTTTGGGTTAAATTTCGAGATTTTCGGTAAATTTTTCTGTTTCCCCTCACCTGTTTCCTGTACCCCCGCAGCAGCAGGAAGTAGGGGCAGTTATGAAGAATAACTGGGATTTTTTTGGGGGTGGTTTTTCTGGGTTTCGAGGCTCATTGGGGAGGTCACGTTTTCGGGGTAAATTCCGGGGATTTCGGTTAATTTTTGGTTTTTTTCTCACCTGTTTGCCGTAGCCCCGCAGCAGCAGGAAGTAGGGCCGGTCCTGCGGGGGCTGGATCAGGCTCTCGGCCAGCAGCTCCAGGCTGGGCGCGCCGGGCCCGGGGGCGCCGCCGGGGGTCGCGGGGGGGGTGTGGGGCCTGAAGGATTCACAAACCCCAGTTTTCCCAGCTTTTCTTAGTTTTTTCACATTTTTCCCATTTTTCTCCCTGTTTCTCAGTTTATTTCCCATTTTCCCCCGTTTTTCCCCATTTTCCCCCCGTTTTTCCCCATTTCCCCCATTTTCCCCGTTTTTCCCCATTTTCCCCATTTTTCCCGATTTCCCCCGTTTTTCCCCCATTCCTCACCCCCGCTGTCCCCGTCCCCGTCGCCCCCCGCCCTCTCCAGCTCCTGCCTCCGCCGGATCTCGAAGCGCCGCGACCAGCCGGCCTTGGGCCGCCACAGCTCCTGGGGGAAAACCCAATTTGGGGTGAAAAACCGCGATTTCGGGCCAGGGTTAAAAACTTAAAGTTCCAAATGCGCAGGAAAAAAAATAAAGTTAAAAGCACAAAGTTACTGAAGGGCGAAACAATAACAATAACTAATAATAATCAATACTAACACAAATTCCCAGTCCCCACACATCGCCCATCTCCCCACACTCACCTCACTAATAATAATTATTAATTCCAATTAATTGACCATTTCCATCCCCGGTCTCACCTGCAGCAGCAGCGGCCGCTCCCACTCGCCCACCTCGCGCAGGTGCTCGCCCTGCCAGGCGCCCCCCGGCACTCACAGAGCACAAATTAACCCATACTAATAATACTAATATAATCAATACTATTAATAATTAATAATTCCAGTTAAACGGCCATTTCCCCGGACTCACCTGCAGCAGCAGCGGCCGCTCCCACTCGCCCACCTCGCGGAGGTGCTCGCCCTGCCAGGCGCCCCCCATCACTCACAGAGCACAAATTAACCAATACTATTAACCAATACTATTAATAATTATTAATTCTAATTAAACGGTCATTTCCAGCCCGGTCTCACCTGCAGCAGCAGCGGCCGCTCCCACTCGCCCACCTCCCTGAAGTGCTCGCCCTGCCAGGCGCCCCCCATCACTCACAGAGCACAAATTAACCAATACTATTAACCAATACTATTAATAATTATTAATTCTAATTAAACGGTCATTTCCAGCCCGGTCTCACCTGCAGCAGCAGCGGCCGCTCCCACTCGCCCACCTCCCTGAAGTGCTCGCCCTGCCAGGCGCCCCCCATCACTCACAGAGCACAAATTAACCAATACTATTAACCAATACTATTAATAATTATTAATTCTAATTAAACGGTCATTTCCAGCCCGGTCTCACCTGCAGCAGCAGCGGCCGCTCCCACTCGCCCACCTCCCTGAAGTGCTCGCCCTGCCAGGCGCCCCCCGCGCCCCCCATCACTCACAGAGCACAAATTAACCAATACTATTAACCAATACTATTAATAATTATTAATTCTAATTAAACGGTCATTTCCAGCCCGGTCTCACCTGCAGCAGCAGCGGCCGCTCCCACTCGCCCACCTCCCTGAAGTGCTCGCCCTGCCAGGCGCCCCCCGCGCCCCCCATCACTCACAGAGCACAAATTAACCAATACTATTAACCAATACTATTAATAATTATTAATTCTAATTAAACGGTCATTTCCAGCCCGGTCTCACCTGCAGCAGCAGCGGCCGCTCCCACTCGCCCACCTCCCTGAAGTGCTCGCCCTGCCAGGCGCCCCCCGCGCCCCCCATCACTCACAGAGCACAAATTAACCAATACTATTAACCAATACTATTAATAATTATTAATTCTAATTAAACGGTCATTTCCAGCCCGGTCTCACCTGCAGCAGCAGCGGCCGCTCCCACTCGCCCACCTCCCTGAAGTGCTCGCCCTGCCAGGCGCCCCCCGCGCCCCCCATCACTCACAGAGCACAAATTAACCAATACTATTAACCAATACTATTAATAATTATTAATTCTAATTAAACGGTCATTTCCAGCCCGGTCTCACCTGCAGCAGCAGCGGCCGCTCCCACTCGCCCACCTCCCTGAAGTGCTCGCCCTGCCAGGCGCCCCCCGCGCCCCCCATCACTCACAGAGCACAAATTAACCAATACTATTAACCAATACTATTAATAATTATTAATTCTAATTAAACGGTCATTTCCAGCCCGGTCTCACCTGCAGCAGCAGCGGCCGCTCCCACTCGCCCACCTCGCGCAGGTGCTCGCCCTGCCAGGCGCCCCCCGGCACTCACAGAGCACAAATTAACCAATACTATTAATAATTATTAATTCTAATTAAACGGCCATTTCCCCGGTCTCACCTGCAGGAGCAGCGGCCGCTCCCACTCGCCCACCTCGCGCAGGTGCTCGCCCTGCCAGGCGCCCCCCGGCACTCACAGAGCACAAATTAACCAATACTAATATAATCAATATTAATAATAATTAATAATTCTGATTAAACACCCATCTCCCCGGACTCACCTGCAGCAGCAGCGGCCGCTCCCACTCGCCCACCTCGCGCAGGTGCTCGCCCTGCCAGGCGCCCCCCGGCACTCACAGAGCACAAATTAACCAATACTATTAATAATTATTAATTCTAATTAAACGGCCATTTCCCCGGTCTCACCTGCAGGAGCAGCGGCCGCTCCCACTCGCCCACCTCCCTGAAGTGCTCGCCCTGCCAGGCGCCCCCCGCGCCCCCCGCGGGCCTGCCCACGACGTCGCAGAGCGCGAATTGCCCGAAATCCTGCGGATTGAGCCCATAGCGCTCGAGCGCCTGGCGCACGAGCTGCCGCGCGCTGCAGCGCGGCGTGGCCAGCACGCTCTTGTAGTTGGCGCCGCGCGAGATGGCCCCGCCGAAGATCTTGAGGATGCTCGGGGGGCTGCCCGAGCCCCCCGCGCCCGCCGCCGCCGGGCCGGGGTCGCGCAGCTCGGCCAGCTTCTTCTCGCTGGCCCAGCGCGTGGCACTGGTGTTACTGGTGGTGTTACTGGTGTTACTGGTGGTACTGGTGCGGTGGAAGAGGTGGGACAGGCGCTTGTGGCGGGGGGGCTTCGCCTTGGCAGGGGGCGCCGAGGAGGAGCAGGAGGGGCGGGGGTCCGCGGGGTCGCTGGCGCGGCTGGGCGTGTCCGAGGAGGTGGAGCTGGGGGGGAAAAATGGGGGGAAATTGGGGGGGGGTGAAAAACCGCGATTTCGGGCCAGGGTTAAAAACTTAAAGTTCCAAATGCGCAGGAAAAAAAATAAAGTTAAAAGCACAAAGTTACTGAAGGGCGAAACAATAACAATAACTAATAATAATCAATACTAACACAAATTCCCAGTCCCCACACATCGCCCATCTCCCCACACTCACCTCACTAATAATAATTATTAATTCCAATTAATTGACCATTTCCATCCCCTGTCTCACCTGCAGCAGCAGCGGCCGCTCCCACTCGCCCACCTCGCGCAGGTGCTCGCCCTGCCAGAGGCCCCCGGCACTCACAGAGCACAAATTAACCAATACTACTAATAATTATTAATCAATACTAATATAATTAATAATTCTAATTAAACGGCCATTTCCCCGGTCTCACCTGCAGGAGCAGCGGCCGCTCCCACTCGCCCACCTCGCGCAGGTGCTCGCCCTGCCAGGCGCCCCCCGGCACTCACAGAGCACAAATTAACCAATACTATTAATAATTATTAATTCTAATTAAACGGCCATTTCCCCGGTCTCACCTGCAGGAGCAGCGGCCGCTCCCACTCGCCCACCTCCCTGAGGTGCTCGCCCTGCCAGGCGCCCCCCGCGCCCCCCGCGGGCCTGCCCACGACGTCGCAGAGCGCGAATTGCCCGAAATCCTGCGGATTGAGCCCATAGCGCTCGAGCGCCTGGCGCACGAGCTGCCGCGCGCTGCAGCGCGGCGTGGCCAGCACGCTCTTGTAGTTGGCGCCGCGCGAGATGGCCCCGCCGAAGATCTTGAGGATGCTCGGGGGGCTGCCCGAGCCCCCCGCGCCCGCCGCCGCCGGGCCGGGGTCGCGCAGCTCGGCCAGCTTCTTCTCGCTGGCCCAGCGCGTGGCGCTGCTGGTGGTACTGGTGTTACTGGTGGTGGTACTGGTGGTACTGGTGCGGTGGAAGAGGTGGGACAGGCGCTTGTGGCGGGGGGGCTTCGCCTTGGCAGGGGGCGCCTTGGGGGATCAGGGGAGGGGAGGGGCTCTGGGGGTCTCTGGGGGGCTCTGGGGGGTCTCGGGGCCGCACCGGACGGAGCCGGCGCTGGGCCAGCGGCGGCTCATCTTGGCCAGGCGCTTCTTGGGGGAGTTGATCCAGAGCCCCACGGGGAAGTGCAGCTTCCCGAAGCGGGGCGAGCCCTCCTTGCGCTCCTCGGGCAGCATCCTCTGGGAAACGGGGACAAAAGGGGGGTTCGGGGGGAAAAAGAGAGATTTCGGGTGCAAAAGGGGATTTTGGGAGAGAAAAAGGAGATTTTAGGGGGGGAAAAGGGGATTTGGGGTGGAAAAAAGGGGGTTTCCCACCCTTTTCCCCCTTTCCCACCCTTTTTTTCCCCCCCAGGCCCCATTTCCCACCTTTATCTCCTCCAAAACCCCTTTTTCCCCTTTTTTCCCACCCTTTTCTCCTTTTTCCCCTGCCTTTCCCCTCATTTTTCCCTCCCCCAGGCCCCTTTTCCCACCCTTTTCTCCTTTTTCCCCTGCCTTTCCCCTCATTTTTCCCCCCCCCAGGCAGGAGGGGGCGCGTGGATCTCCTCCAAAACCCCTTTTTCCCCACCCTTTTCTCCTTTTTCCCCACCCTTTCCCCTCATTTTTCCCTCCCCCAGGCCCCTTTTCCCACCCTTTTTCCATCTTTTCCCCCCTTTTTCCTCATTTTTCCCACCCTCTTCCCCTCCCAAAACCCCCCGTTTTTCTCCCTTTCCCACCCTTTCCCCCAGGGACCCCAGACCCCTCACTGTCCCCTCAGAATGACCCCAGACCCCTCACAGACCCCTCAGAGGGACCCCAGACCCCTCAGGGTGACCCCAGAATGACCCCAGGCCCCTCATAGACCCCCCATGGTGACCCCAGACCCCTAAGGGTGACCCCAGACCCCTCACAAACCCTTCAGAGGGACCCCAGACCCCTCAATGCCCCTCACGGACCCCTCAGGGTGACCCCAGAGTGACCCCAGAGCCCTCAAGGTCCCCCCAGACCCATCAATGTCCCCTCGGAATGACCCCAGACCCCTCAATGTGCCCCTGTCCCCTCACGGTGACCGCGGCCCCTCACGGGCCCCTCACGGACCCCTCAGGGTGACCCCAGAGGGAGCCCAGACCCCTCAAAATGACCCCAGACCCCTCAGGGACCCCTCAGGGTGACCCCAGAGCCCTCATTGTGACCCCAGAGTGACCTCAGACCCTTCAATGTCCCCCCAGACCCCTCAATGTCCCCTCCGTGTCCCCCTGTCCCCTCACGGTGCCCGCGGCCCCTCACGGGCCCCTCACGGACCCGCTCCCCCTCAGAGCCAGGCCCCGCCCCCTCCGCCCCGTCCGCCACGCTCATTGGCCGAGCTCTTCCCGCCTCGCCGCGCGCAAGCCAATCAGAGCGAAGCCAGGGGGAGGAGGGGCGGGGCCGGCAAGTTCTGGGCGGGAAGAGAACCGGCCAATCAGAGCGAGCGCACTTTAGCCACGCCTCCAGGGGCAAATTTGAATAAACCGCGCCTGAAAGCCACGCCCACGACCCAGACCACGCCCCGCTCTTGGGACCACGCCCCTCGCTGTGGCCACGCCCCCTCTGGGTGGCCACGCCCCCTCCGCGCGGTCCTAAAGCCCCCCCCCAGCCCCAAAAACCCCAAAATCCGCCCCAAAATCGAGCCCAGGAGACCGAAATGGAACCGAATCCCCCCAGAAACCCCAAAAACCACCCCAAAATGGAGCACTGCAGCCCCAAAATTCAGCTCAATACTTAAAAAAAATTCCTCAGGGCCACAAAATCAAACTCTGGAGCCCCAAAATCGCAACAAAAATCCCAAATTGGCCCCAAAATTACCCCTAAAACAGTGACAGTGACACAGTGACACAGTGACACAGTGACAGTGACAGTGACAGTGACACAGTGACAGTGACACAGCCACGCCCCTCGCTGGGGCCACGCCCCCTCGGGGTGGCCACGCCCCCTCCGCGTGATCCTAAAGCCCCCCCCCACCCCCAAAAACCCCAAAATCCGCCCCAAAATCGAGCCCCGGAGACCGAAATGGAACCGAATCCCCCCAGAAACCCCAAAAACCACCCCAAAATGGAGCACTGCAGCCCCAAAATTCAGCTCAATACTTAAAAAAAATTCCTCAGGGCCACAAAATCAAACTCTGGAGCCCCAAAATCGCAACAAAAATCCCAAATTGGCCCCAAAATTACCCCTAAAACAGTGACAGTGACACAGTGACACAGTGACACAGTGACAGTGACAGTGACAGTGACAGTGACAGTGACAGTGACAGTGACAGTGACAGTGACAGTGACACAGTGACAGTGACACTGTGGCAGTGACACAGTGACAGGGGCCGTTCCTCTCGGCCCGGGGTGTCCGGAGATGTCCGGGGGGTCCCGGGGGGGGTCTCTCTCGGTCCCCGTCGTCCCGGGGGGTCCCGGGGGGGTCCCGGGGGGGTCGCGCGTGTCCGGGGGCCGCCGTGGGGGCGGCCGCGCGGCCCGGGCCGGCTGGAAGCCGTGACTCAGGATGTGTCATCGGCGGCGGCCGCGGCTCCCGCGGGCTATAAAGGGGGCGGGCGGCGCGCCGGGCGTCACGCGGGGACACCGGGACACGCGGCACGCGGCTCCCACGCGGGTGTCCCCCCCGGGCCCCCCCGGCACGCAGAAACACGCGGGGGACGCGGCGGTGACCGGGGCAGGCGGCCGAAATTGAGGGGGGGGCGCGAGAGAGAGAGAGAGAGGAGGGGGCGCGTGGAGCGCGTCGCGGTGCGTGGGGACAGTCCCGGAGCGCGGGGACCCTCGTGGAGCGTGGGGACAATCCCAGAGCTTGGGGACCCTCCCGGTGCGTGGGGACAGCCCCGGAGCGTGGGGACAATCCCGGAGCGTGTCGCGGTGCGTGGGGACCCTCGTGGAGATTGGTGACAATCCCGGAGCGTGGGGACAGTCCCGGAGCGCGGGGACAGTCCCGGAGCGTGTCACGGTGCGTGGGGACAATCCCGAGCGTGTCGCGGTGCGTGGGGACAGTCCCGGAGCGCGGGGACCCTCGTGGAGCTTGGTGACACTCCCGGAGCTTGGTGACACTCCCGGTGCGTGGGGACAATCTCGGTGCGTGGGGACACTCCCGGAGCTTGGGGACACTCCCGGAGCGTGGGGACAATCCCGGAGCGTGTCACGGCGCGTGGGGACAATCCTCGTGGATCTTGGTGACCCTCCCGGCGCGTGTCCCCCAAGGTTCGGACCCGGTGCCCCGGTCCCGGTTCGGCCCCGCTCCAGGTGCCCCCGACTCCCGGTGCCCCGGTCCCGGTTCGGCTCCTCTCTCCCGTTCCAGGTCCCGTTCCAGGTTCGGACCCGGTGCCCCGGTCCGGCCCCGCTCTCCCCGCTCCGGGTCCGGTCCCGGTACCCCCGAGCAGGTTCGGACCCGGTGCCCCGGTCCCGGTCCGGTTCTCGCCCCTCCAGGCGCCCCCCACTCCCGTACCCCGTTCCAGGTCCTGTCCCGATGTCCCGGTCCCGCTCCGGCTCCGCTCTCCCCGGTCCCGGTTCGGTTCCGGCCCCTCCAGGCGCGCCCCCTCCCCAGGTGCGCCCCCTCCCCTCCTCTCCCTCCGCTCCTCCGGTGGCGGGGGTCCCGGGGGGGGTCCCGGGGGGT
>NW_024372692.1:0-520 GCF_014805655.1 Passer montanus
TTTTAGTGGCAGGTTTAAATAAGAAAAATTAAGAATTTAGTTTTCTGTTTTGCAGGAGCACTGATCCATTCCTTCAAAGCTGTCTGTGGCAACTTGTGCATGCCAGGGTGGAAAGGATGGGCTGTGATGAGTGCCATAAAACTGAGGGGAGCAGAGAGAGATGCCTGGAATATTCAAAGTGCTTTATTAACCCCCCTTTCCATAATATTAGGGAAGGGAAAGCAGCTCTTTCAAGCTTGGCTAGGCTTAGAATTAGCTGCTGGCTTCCTTTCATTGTCTGCACACCTTCATGGTACTGTTGCTGGCTTTTTGGGGGCTGCAGCTCCTGAGCAGCCAGGCTGCTCCTGTGTGCAGAGGGCCATCATTTCATCTTGCCATTACTCATATATTGCTTTCACTTTGACAGCTGGGAGGAAAGTCTCAATGTTACCTTGTATTAGTAATTTTTGTTGTTGTTCTTGTTTTCTCTAGTAAAACTTGTTTAATGTCAGTTGTGATTTGCTTTGAATACCTCCAAATG
>NW_024372693.1:0-519 GCF_014805655.1 Passer montanus
TTTTGGGGTGAATTTGAGGGAATTTTGGGGTGAATTTGATGGAATTTTGGGGTAATTTTGGGGGGAATTTTGGGTTGAATTTGAGGGAATTTTGGGGTGATTTTGGGGGGAATTTTGGGGTGATTTTGGGGGGAATTTTGGGGCGATTTTGGAGGGAATTTTGGGCTGAGTTTGGGAGGAATTTTGGGCTGAATTTGATGGAATTATGGGGAGATTTTGATGGAATTTTGGGGTGATTTGGGGGGGGAATTTTGGGCTGAGTTTGATGGAATTTTGGGCTGAATTTGAGGGAATTTTGGGGTGAATTGGATGGAATTTTGGGGAGATTTTGGAGGGAATTTTGGGCTGAATTGGATGGAATTTTGGGATGAATTTGGGGAGATTTTGATGGAATTTTTGGCTGAATTTGGAGGGAATTTTGGGGTGGATTTTGGAGGAAATTTTGGAGGGAATTTTGGGGTGATTTTGGAGGGAATTTTGGGGGCGATTGCAGAGGGTTCTGGGGTGGATTTTGGGGCG
>NW_024372694.1:0-519 GCF_014805655.1 Passer montanus
AACCCCAAACCACGCTTGGGACCAAACCCACAATTTTAACCAAAAATCCCCACTTTTTACCCCGTTTTCCCCCATTTTTACCCTTTTTTCCTCCATTTTTTCCCCTTTTTCTCCATTTTTTCCTCATTTTTCTCCTCCAGGTGAGCCCAAAATCCACATTTTTAACCCCAAACCACGCTTGGGACCAAACCCCACAGCTTTAACCAAAAATCCCCGCTTTTAACCCAAAAATCCCCATTTTTCTCCATTTTTCCCTGTTTTTTCCCTATTTTTCTCCTCAAGGTGTGCCCAGCTGAGCCCAAAATCCCCATTTTTAACCCAAAATCCCCACATTTAACCAAAAATCCCCACTTTTACCCAAAAAATCCCCATTTTTACCCATTTTCCCCCTTTTTTATCATTTTTTCCTCATTTTTCTCCTCCAGATGAGCCCAAAATCCCCACTTTTAACCCAAAATCCCCACTTGGAACCCAAAATTCCCATTTTTACAAAAATTCCCATTTTTAACCCAAATTCCC
>NW_024372695.1:0-519 GCF_014805655.1 Passer montanus
GAGTGACCCCTGAGTGACCCCTGACTGACAAGAGTGACCACTGACCATCACTGACCATCACTGACCCCTGAGTGACCCCTGACCTGTACTGACCTGTGAGTGACCACTGAATGACCCCAGAGTGACCCCTGACCACTTAATGACCCCTGAGTGACCCCTGACCATCCCTGACCATCCCTGACCATCACTGCCCAATGAGTGACCCCTGCCCCCTGTGTGACCCCTGTGACCCCGTGTGACCCCTGTGTGACCCCTGAGTGACCCCTGAGTGACCAGCAGTGACCCCAGAGTGACCCCTGCCCCCTGTGTGACCCCGTGACCCCTGTGTGACCCCAGTCTGCCCCTCCCCCACGCAGGGCCCTCAGCGCGGTGCCGCGGGGGGCGGGGTCGGGGCGTGGCCGCGCTCTCGCCCAATCGGTGCTCAGCGCCCTGGCGGGGGCGGGGCTGAGCCGGGCCTGGAGCCGCCCCCAGCCCCTCCCCCTCCTGGTCAGGTAACGGGGTCACGGGGGGTCACGGGGG
>NW_024372696.1:0-544 GCF_014805655.1 Passer montanus
CCCATGGGGGGTTGGTGGCCCCAAGGGCAGTTTGGTGGCCCCAAGGCAGGTTTGGTGGCCCTGTTGGGGTTTGTTGGCCCCATGGGCGGTTTGGTGGCCCCATGGTGAGTTTGGTGGCCCGTGGGTAGTTTGGTGGCCCCATGGCAGGTTTGGTGGCCCCATGGTGGCTTTAGTAGCCCCATGGTGGGTTTGGTGGCCCCATGGTGAGTTTGGTAGCCCCATGGCAGGTTTGGTGGCCCAATGGCTGGTTTGGTGGCCCCATGGCTGGTTTGGTGGCCCCATGGCAGGTTTGGTGGCCCAATGGCTGGTTTGGTGGCCCCATGGCTGGTTTGGTGGCCCCATGGCAGGTTTGGTGGCCCAATGGCTGGTTTGGTGGCCCCATGGCTGCTTTGGTGGCCCCGTGGTGGCTTTAGTAGCCCCATGGTGAGCTTGGTGGCCCTGTTGGGGTTTGGTGGCCCCATGGTGGCTTTAGTAGCCCCATGTCATGTTTGGTAGCCCTGGGTGGGTTTGGTGGCCCCGTGGTGGCTTTAGTAGCCCCATGGTG
>NW_024372696.1:1908-2717 GCF_014805655.1 Passer montanus
CAGGTGAGCCATGGACAGGTGAGACAGGGACAGGTGAGACAGGGACAGGTGGGACAGGGACAGGTGGGACAGGGACAGGTGGGACAGGGACAGGTGAGACAGGGACAGGCCAGGTGAGACACGGACAGGTGAGACAGGGACACACCAGGTGCGTCCTGGCATCCCCCAGGTGTGTCCTGCACCACCCAGGTGCCCCCCAGGCTCTCCAGATGCCTTCAGCTGTCTGCCAGGTGTGCCCAGGTGCCCCCAGGTGTGCCCCCAGGTGTGCCCAGGTACGTACCCGGCTGCGGCACCAGGTGCGTCCTGGCATCCCCCAGGTGTGTCCTGCACCACCCAGGTGCCCCCCAGGCTCTCCAGATGCCTTCAGCTGTCTGCCAGGTGTGCCCAGGTGCCCCCAGGTGTGCCCCCAGGTGTGCCCAGGTACGTACCCGGCTGCGGCAGGTGACCTCCTCGCCCTGCATCAGGCAGGTGTGCCCAGGCGTGCCCCAGGTGTGCCTGGGTGTCCCCAGGTGTGCCCAGGCATGCCCCAGGTGTGCCCAGGTACGTACCCGGCCGCGGCAGGTGACCTCCTCGCCCTGCATCAGGCAGGTGCCCACGGCCACGTAGCCCTTGAGGCCCGACACCGTCTCCTCGGAGCGCAGCGACACCGTCTTCATGCAGGTGACGTGCTCCCACTCCTCCAGCGCGATCCTGCACACGTGGGACCAGGTGAGACCAGGTGAGACCAGGTGGGGTCAGGTGAGACATGGGGGGGTCAGGTGAGACATGGGTGGGGTCAGGGGGGCACCCCAGGGGTCTCAGGTCACCCC
>NW_024372697.1:0-519 GCF_014805655.1 Passer montanus
AGTGTTGTGCCCCCTCAGTGCTCCCCCAGTGCCCAGCACAGAGGGATACTGACTGTCTTGGTCCTGCAGGCCAAGCTACTACTGAAGGAGATGGCCAGCATGCCACTGTCCTTCTTGCCCATATGGGCACACACTGGCTCCTGTTTGGCTGCTGTCAGCCCACAGAGACAACACCTTTCCTGCTGGAAAACTTTCCAGCACCTCTGTTCCCAGCCTGGAGCACTGCAGGGTCTTGATGGGACACAAGGGAAGGGTCCAGTCCTTGGTCTCCCTGAGCCTCATCCTGCTGGCCTGGCACCATTGATCTAGCCTGTCCACATTCTCCCAAAGAGCCTTCCAAGCTTCCAGCACACTGATACTCCATCTCACCTTAGTGCTGTAAGAAAATTACAGCTGATGGTACACACCAAGCCCTTGGCCACATCAGCAGGACAGATAATAATGAGGACTGAGCTCCAGGGATAATACTAGTGACCGGACACCACCTGGGTGTGAACCACTCACCACCACACTCTAGAG
>NW_024372698.1:0-519 GCF_014805655.1 Passer montanus
GCTTCTAGTGGTCATAACAGTTACAGTTTTGGGAAGTTTGCCCTACAGCATCAAGTGTTGAGGGGTTTGTAAGCTGAGATTTGGATGCTGGAATTTTGTTGATAAAATTTGGGGTAATCAAGATGAAATCCTGATTGGAAGAGATTTCTTTTAAATGAACGGGAAGAACAAGTTAATTAATTGTAATATTTAGAAACAGCCACTTAGGCAAAGCATCTCACACCTTGTAGCCTTACAAACCTGTGAGTAAGAAGATGAGACCAGTGCTTTCCTGGGAGACCACCAACACTTTGAGTTTATTTCATATTCACTGCCACTTTTTAAAGAAAAAAAGTGAATTGTAATGGAGGCTCATGACCAAACCTGATAGTGAGTGAGAGCTGATATTTGGTGAGGCATCAGTGACAGAAACGTGCACCAGCAAGGACCAGTTCCTGCTCTTCAGTGATGCTGTTGGTGACATCACATAAACTTTGTTGTGAAAAATGGCAATCACTTATTTTTAAAATTTTAAAAGTT
>NW_024372699.1:0-519 GCF_014805655.1 Passer montanus
TTTGGGGTCTGTTGGTATTTATGGTATGCTCCCAGTTAAGAACAGGTCTGGTCCCAAAGTGAAGAGCAGACACTGCCATCTATACTGTAAGAGCCAAGTCCAGTAAGTCTAAGCCTGAGGCTCAGCTTTGTAACACATCATAAGAGGACAGAATTCAACTATCCTTTGCCCTTTAATGTTGTTCCAAGATATCCTCTTGCACACTGGATTGATTTGGTCAGGACAGGACTGAGCAGTGCACAGCCCAGTTCCTCACCAGTGATCTCCAATTTGGCTCCTCCTAAACAAATTGCTGACCCTGGGAGTCTGGAGCAAAAGGCAGCAATGTGAATAGCAAGCTTATGGGTGAAAGGACATTTTGGTTTTGTCTCTTAAAGTTTTATTATCTACATGGCTAAGGCCAGTACAAAAACATTTACAGAGAATTGGTTAAGAAGTAGACCAGTACTTTGTAGTGCTTTAACTGGTTTCCGGGAACATTTGCTGGGGATGAATCTGTTTTTACCATTACTCTTACTG
>NW_024372700.1:0-519 GCF_014805655.1 Passer montanus
TATAAACCAGTATAGACCAGTACAAACCAATCTAGACCAGTATCAACCAGTTCAAACCAGTACATACCAGTATAAACAAGTTCAAACCAGTATGAACCAGTTCAAACCAGTACATCCCACTATATAACCAGTATAAACCAGTATAGACCAGTATAGACCAGTATAAACCAGTACAGACCAGTATAAACCAGTATAGACCAGTATAAACCAGTATGAACCAGTTCAAACCAGTACATCCCAGTATAGACCACTATAAACCAGTACAGACCAGTATAAACCAGTATAGACAAGTATAAACCAGTATGAACCAGTATGAACCAGTTCAAACCAGTATATCCCAGTATAAACCAGTATAGACCAGTATAGACCAGTATAAACCAGTACAGACCAGTATAAACCAGTATAGACCAGTATAAACCAGTATGAACCAGTTCAAACCAGTACATCCCAGTATAAACCGGTATAGACCAGTGTAAACCAGTACATCCCGGTACATCCCAGTATAAACCAGTACATCCC
>NW_024372701.1:0-519 GCF_014805655.1 Passer montanus
CTCCCAAAACCACCCAAAATCACCAAAACCCCCCCAAAATTACCCCAAAAAACACCCCAGGGACCCCCCAAAAAACCCAAAATCACCCCAAAAAAACCCCCAAAATCCCTCCCAAATACCCCAAAATCACAAAAAAAAACCCAACCCAAAACCCCCCAAAATTACCCCAAGATCTAGCCCAGGAACCCCCAAAAACCCCCAAATCGCCCCAAAATTCCTCCCAAGGATCCCTAAAACCACCCAAAATCACCAAAAATCCCCGAAAACGCCCAAAATTAAACCAAAATCCAGCCCAGGGACCCCCAAAAACCCCAAAATCACCCCAAAAAACCCCAAATCCCTCAAAAATCCATTCAGGGACCCCCAAAACCTGCAGAAAAGCCCCCTGGAGCCCCCAGATCCTCCCAAAATCCCCAAAATTCTGCCCAAAATTCACTCCAGGACCTGCAGTCCCCCCCAAATCTTCCCCAAATTCCCCCCAAAACCTCCCAAATTCACCCCAAACCCCCAAATTCACCC